>NC_091950.1:239822004-240077004 GCF_031021105.1 Erythrolamprus reginae
GTCAGCATTGGCTATCTTGTTATATACTATATTATTCCTTGGGAGGAAATTTTGTTTGGTACTCATTGTTTTTTATATTTATTGTGCCTCCTGGAACCAATTAATGATGAGTTTTCAGGTACTATTGTAGTTTTATTGAAAAAGATTTTCAAAATTTTATACAATCCATTTAACACCAATGTTTATACTTGGTAATTTATCTTGGCAAGTTATTCAATTTAAACATTTGCTACCTGGATTATTTGGTTGTGGAACCAAGATTGCTTCTAAATCTCCATATCTGTTACACGTTTTGTGAATTAGCTATGCTCTGGAAGACAATAATTCATTTTTATACAAAATGGATGAAATTGTTCAATTAATATTCATTATTGATCAGATTTTTGAAATAGTGAGCTTGAAATTCCTGATCCTGTAAATCAATAGACAGTCTTTAAAGATTGTGAAATTAGTTTTCTTTAATCTTAGAATAAGATTGCTATAAGAAAAGGTTTTGCTGACTACATTTTATACATTTCTTAATGGGTATTAAAGTATTATATGCTAAGGATTTGGACTCTAGCAAGGCATCAAGAATTATAGGCATTTTACATCTGGAAGATGGCCAAAAATATTTTAAAACGTCACAAAGGTAAATCTGTACATAGATTACAGCAATAGATTATTGAATTTTTTTGTTTTATAATACAGTACTTGATTATTTTTTTCAACAAAGGTGAAAGGAAAAGAACATTAACAACTAATCAATCAGAATAGAGTTGGAAGGGACCTTGGACGTCTTCTAATCCAACTCCCTGCTCAAGCCTGTACCATTTCAGACAAGTGACTGTCCAATCTCTTATGAAAAACCTCCAGCAATGAAGCAACTACAACTTCTGAAGGTAAGCTGTTCCACTGGTTAATTGTCCTCACTATTAGGAAGTTTCTCCTTAATTCCAGTGCATCTCTCCTTGATTAGTTTCCATCCATTGTTTCTTGTCTTCAGTTCTGATGCTTTGGAAAAGAAGTTAAACCTCTCTTCTCTATGCAGTCCCTCAAATACTGGAACACTGCTCTCATGTCACCCTTAGTCCTTCTTTTCTTTAGACTGGCCATACACAATTCCTGCAATTGTTCTTCATATGTTATAATCATTTTAGCTGCTCTAAGATATTAAAAAGACAATTTGGGTAATATCCAGATTTTTAAAAAGATTTTCCCTTCCCTTCCCTATCTCGTTTTCTTTCTCCCTTTCCTTTCATCACATTATTAATAACGTGATTTGTAGTTGTGAAAATTCGATTCAACAAATTATTTGGTGGGAATTGGAATCCATTGATCTTGATAGTCCATTATAAAGAGGACTATGCCTGCAGCAGTACTATGCACGGGATGTAAATTATATTATTTTGCATCATGTGTATAATAATAGCCTTATGCAAATAACACAAAATTACATATTTGCGATGGAAATTTTGTCTGTTGTTTCTGACGTTTGTGGAATGAAAGATTCATTGCATGTAAATATTTTGGCACCTTTTCAGTGAGTTATTTTGACATAGCATGTATATTAAAAACAAAGACAGTCTTTTGACAAAAAGTGGACAAATAAACCCATAATAATCTATGTCCCACACTCCATTCTGAAGGTATGTGGGATGTTGGAGAGGAAGAGGAAGAGGAAGAAAAAGTCAGCTGTGTAGCAGTGGATTCCACAGCATGAGAAATAGGTCTGCAAAATATATATAACATTCCATTGTAAAATAATAATAATAATAATAATAATAATAATAATAATAATAATAATAATAATAATAATAATTTTACTTCTTGTACAAAAATACCGGGAAGGGTGCAAATGTCTCACAATTGTCTCTATCTTATTAGTAGTCTTGATTCTTATTTGCTTACAGCCAGTCTGTAACTGATTATATTTTCACAGCTTCATCTAAAAGAGGGGCGGCATGGTGACACAATGGTTGATTCTGGGTTTGTCACCTAGAAAACTAGCAATCCAGGTTCAAGACCCGAGTGCCACACAATTTAATTTAATTTAATTTAATTTAATTTAATTTAATTTAATTTAATTTAATTTAATTTAATTTAATTTAATTTAATTTAATTTAATTTAATTTAATTTAATTTAATTTAATTTAATTTAATTTAATTTAATTTAATTTAATTTAATTTAATTTAATTTAATTTAATTTAATTTAATTTAATTTAATTTAATTTAATTTAATTTAATTTAATTTAATTTAATTTAATTTAATTTAATTTAATTTAATTTAATTTAATTTAATTTAATTTAATTTAATTTAATTTAATTTAATTTAATTTAATTTAATTTAATTTAATTTAACTTCACTTCACTTCACTTCACTTCACTTCACTTCACTTCACTTCATTTCATTTCATTTAATCCAATCCAATCCAATCCAATCCAATCCAATCCAAACCAATTTAATTGATTTCTATGCCGCCCAACCCCCTAGGACTCAGAGTGACTTATAGCAATATAATACACAATAAAATACAATGATTAAAAAGTCAAAATTAATACTAAAACATTAAAATAATAAAAATAATAAACCCCCTCCACATCAATGCAATCAACCAAACATACATACCTATCCATTCAATACTACAATGGGGTGATCTCCCATCTGTGCGTTAGCTCCTGCTAACTGAGCAGTTCCAAAGCATGCAAATATTTTGTGTAAATAAATAGGTACTACTATGGTGAGAAGGTAACAGTGCTTCAGAAACTTCTCTAGGCAGCCATGGCTCAATGGAGTTAAAACAGAGATGGGCACCACCCAGGAGTGACATTTAAATTTCCCCCCTACTGCAGTGATGGGCTACCAAAATTTTTACTACCACACTGTGGCCATGGCTTATGCATTTTGTTTGAACATCTTCCAGTGCAAATTTATTTATTTGTTTGTTTGTTTGATTTCTATGCCGCCCTTCTGGAGGCGACTCAGGGTGGCATACAACAATTGGGTGTTCTGGGGTGGAGCTCCATTTTCGCTACCCCACTTCATTCCACCCTGTCCGGGCAGTAGCCCACTCCTGATTATCTACTATATGAAGTGTATGTACACACACACACACACACACACACACACACACACACACACACACAAACACAGAGCTCTTCTAAAATTATACACATTCAACCTCATTTACTGTGATAGGAAAAACATACCCAGAGCCCAGAAGAGAAAAAAAGAAAAAAGAAATCAAAATTTTGCTACTGGTACTGTGTACCTGATCAAAATTTTGCTACCCGTACTGCATACCTGACTGTACCCATAGGAGCCCACCACTGCCCTACTGGTTTTGTGGGCGTGGCTTTGCAGGCATGGCCAAGCCATGCCCGCCAAGCCATACCCCCAAAACCAACAGAAATGTTCACCTAAGTCTTTTAGCATTCAACCTAGCTGCTTCTTGCCTCCTTCTCATGTTTGTGTGTATGAACCCAAGAAGGAGGAGAGAAGGAGTGAGAGGTAGGGGTGGGATGGGATGGGGTCAGTCATTGGTGCAGTTTACCAGTTTTCCAAACTGCACATAATTGCTGCTACCAGTTCTATAGAACCTATCTGAACCTGCTGAATTTCACTCCTGGCACCTATAGTTGGTAACAACTAGTGAAATAAAATCTGCAGGGACTTCTCACCTAAAAAGGAAACAAAATACCATCAATGTACATTAACTTCCTGGATAATTTTGCTCAGGAGCTTCATGTAAGATTTGATCTAATATTATAGCACAACTGCCAAAGTGAAACTCAAAGCTAGGCCCTCAACAGTCAGGATTCAGGCCCGGCTACACCATGGAAACCACTTTGGTTGCACTGATGGATGATCTCTGGCGGGCCCAGGACAGGGGCTTGTCCTCTGTCCTGGTGCTTCTTGACCTGGAAGTGATGTGTTGGTGCCGGGAGGCTGTTGGGATCTGGATGGGTGTCAACAGGCTCAAACTCAACCATGACAAGACAGAGTGGCTATGGGTTTTGCCTCCTAAGGACAATTCCATCTATTCATCCATTACCGGGGGGGATTACTGATCCCCTCGGAGAGGGTCTGCAACTTGGGCATCCTCCTCAATCCACAGCTCACATGAGAGAACCATCTTTCGGCTGTGGTGAGGGGGGCGTTTGCCCAGGTTTGCCTGGTGCACCAGTTGCGGCCCTACCTGGACCGGGAGTCACTGCTCACAGTCACTCATGCCCTCACCACCTCGAGGTTCGACTACTGTAATGCTCTCTACATGGGGCTACCTTTGAAGAGTGTTCAGAAACTTCAGCTGCGAGAGCAATCATAGGCTTTCCCAGATATGCCCATGTCACATCAACACTCCGCAGTCTGCATTGGTTGCTGATCAGTTTCTGGTCACAGTTCAAAGTGTTGGTTATGACTTATAAAGCTCCACAGGGCATTGGACCAGAATATCTTCGGGACCGCCTTCTGCTGCACAAATCCCAGCGACTGATTAGGTCCCACAGAGTTGGCCTTTTCTGGGTCCCATCGACAAAACAATGCTGTCTAGCGGGACCCAGGGGAAGAGCCTTTTCTGTGGTGGCCCTGGCCCTCCAGAATCAACTCCCCCTGGGGATTAGGACTGCCCCCACCCTCCTTGTCTTTCGCAAACTCCTAAAAACCCACCTTTGCCACCAGGCATGGGGAAATTGTTTTATGTATGGTTTGTTTGGGTTGTATGAATGTTTTTAATCAAGGGTTTTTAACTGTTTTGCTTTTTTAATCACTGGATTTGTATTTTGTATTCCTGTTGTGAGCTGCTCCGAGTCTTCAGAGAGGGGCGGCATACAAATCTAAATAATAATAATAATAATAATAATAATAATAATAATAATAATAATAATAATAAAGCTGAGAACTTGTCCTTGCACCTTTCTGAAACTAATTCAAATTTCTCTGGTTCTCCTACTCAGCAAAAATCATCTCTTTAGTTGCAGTCTGAATAAAAAACTCATGAAAGAGAGAGCGAGCACTTGCATTCTAACTTCTTTTATCGTGCATTCTCAACATTACTAATATTTTGCTTATTCTGTGAGCATGCTTCCAGCACTTCTCAGAATTACAATCACAAAACATAAAAGAGCAATAAGCACAAATGATTCCTTGTTTGTACGAGAGTCTCTATAGACTACTAGCATCCCATCGTTAGAATATTTTATAGCACATATAATTAGAATATTGTATTGGAACATTTACTTTTATCAAGACTGCGAAACTATGTTTCATTTTACAATTTTGTTGGCCTTTGTAATGTTTGCCTTTTACAGACCTTGAAGATAGCTGACCCATGGAAGTGAGATTAGGGGTTCATTCAAAGGCTAACTTTGTCCTTAGATAAATGTGTTCTCAAAATTTAGAGGCCCTAGCAAAACAGGAAGTTCCTTTCATGGGATGTTGCTGAGATAGAAAATGGACGATTGGTAAGAGGTGGTATTCTATATGAGTAGCTGAACAGATTTTATATAAGGTATTGTAAACAGGGCTGCCCACCTACCAACTTAGCATCATTGCTGTTGGGTGAAGAATAAATAACTTAATTTCATGCAACCACCTTTTTAAAAAAAATCTTGGCATAGAATGATCCTGACAAGGAATAAAACTCCAACATCATAATGAGACATTGGTTTCCTAGAGTAAGTAGTAGAACCATTCTAATGGTGTGATGCTTTTCACTTCATGGAGGTCTACTGTAAACCTGACTTTGCTTTTAAGCAGATTGATTGTCACTATTTCTACAGGGCAATTGCTATTCATACGTATGCAATAGAAGACTATAATAGGTCTCATTTACTACCTCTAAGACACCCAAGGCAACGGAGTCATAAAATGTGGTTTTCAAAATAACAAGGGAAACAGAATGGGGAACCCACCTGCCAATGATATGATCATCCCCAGCCCTTGGCCAGTTTTCAGCAGTGATGTAAAATGAAATCTGTAACCATCCATCAGTGTGGCCAAAGCACTTTCCATACTGTAGCTGAGCCTGAATCCTGACTATTGAGGGCCCCAATAATTAGCTTCATCCAAGGACTGTTGGAGCTGGAGCAACACAACCTTCTCGACAATCTTCCCCATAAAGGGAAGATTGGAGACTGGATGATAGTTCTTGAATACAGCTGGGTCCATGGAAGGCTTCTTGAGGAAGGGGCACACAAGTGCCTCCTTATAAAGAGCTGGAAAGGACCTCCTTCAAGGAAGTGTTGACAATCTCCTGTGGCCAGCTCTGTGTCATCTCCCTGCTGGCCAAGACCGGCTAGGAGGGACATGGGCCCAACAAACAGGTGGCAGAGCTCATAGCTCCCGTGGCCTCGTCCATTTCATCAGGTGTTACCAGGTCAAACTCCTCCCACACAACTCCGAAAAATATGGCAAATAACCTATGAATGTGTCAGAACACAATAACAATAACAGGGTAAAAAATTAATATATCAGAAATATAGAATTCCTGCTTACTTTCTACAGGCAGTGCTAGTGGAGGATAATTTTAAGACTCCATGAATGTTGCTATCACCTTTAATCATTGCCTAGCCAGGCAGCAGGAGTTGTTCTGAAGCATGTCACTTGTGGCCAGGTCTTGCCAAAAATTTGTACAACAGAGAAGCTTATTTTTGTGGTCACTTTTGGTCTCCACCTGTTTTTCATCTGCGAGACAAGGTAGACAGAAAGAATGTCCAGGCTATACGACTGTGTGTATGATGTACAATTATATAATGTATTTATATTAATGTGAATGTAAATATAAGGAAGTCGACCTACCTGAAGATATGAAGATGTAAATATAAAAAAAAAACAATAAAAATTATTTTTTTAAAAAAAAGAAAGAAGGGCCAGGCTTCAATGTAACCATAGTATTGCTAAGTGAAGTGATTTAAATATATGCAAGTCCAGGCTTATTAAGGATAAGTCTATCCCCCTTGGGTTGGGTGTAATTAATTGGGCCATTTGATTCCCTTTTAGTGTTCCCACAAAACTGTAACCTCCCAATTGACCCTATTCAGCATATTAGCGATTATGGTGCATGATTTATTCTCGGCTGCTATGTATTTTAATTTTTATATTATTGAAATTGTTTTTAATTTCTTTTTAATTTTGTTCACCACCCATAGTCACCTATTGAGATGGGTGGCCATAGAAATTGAATGGATGAACTAACAAACAAACAAACAAACAAACAAACAAACAAACAAACAAACAAGCACATAAATATTGTGGGAATGGAAGCTGAGTATAAGACTTAATTCTACCAATTAACACATGCTTGTGCGTCACCTCCAGAGCTGATCCAATTTGCCAAGCAACAATCTATCCTGAACCCCTTCTACTTTGACAGGAAGATTAATCAGCAGATTCCTCTTCAGCCTTTACATGAGGTTCACTTGCTCTAGTAAGACCTTTTCTTGACGGAAAGCAGATCTCTTTCCATTCTTTCAAAGACAGTAGAAGCAGCATACATCCACCAGGCAATAGATGAATAAAGCTTTGTTATATTTGATCCACTATCTTGTTTCCCATTCAACCAATATGAATTACTGGTTCCCTGCTGCCAAGTACTCTATTGGGAAGGCTAAGTGTTTAATGCCAGTTGTCTTTTTTATTATTATTACTTCTGGAGAGGTTAGTGTGTTGGTTATCCCTTATGCCTCACTAATTTTAAACACACCTTGAACTAAGTGCTGTAGCAAAGAGAACATTAACATGATAGTTCAGGTAGCGAAGACAGCAAGAGGTAAGGAGTTTGGGTTGACATTTTATGTCTTTTAAAACTTTGACCTTTTGGAAATATCACTGTGTACATTTTAAATATTAATAAAGGAGCTGGCTGTTAGATGGCAGAGTGGCTGTTTGTCAGGGGGTGACCTTTTATTGAAGCAAAAGAGAATTGACAGTTTTATTAGCTGTAGAGGACCATGGGGTGGGAAAGCAGGAGGGAGGAGAACCTACTACTTTAATTAGTTAAACAAGCTATATATTCTAAATGAATCATAGGTTAAGGCTGAGCTTTGAGGCTCCTGAAGGCACAAATCATACTTTTTTGTGTGCGTGTTCTTTTTCAGCAAATATTTGCTTTGCTAATAAGACATCTCTACTCATCTTGTTCTCCTTGACTGAAAAAAATAATATTGAACACTAGTTCCTACTATTTTATTATCAAACCATGGATCTGAAAATAATTCCAGGAGCTCATTTTAATGTAGAAGAACTGTTGCGTTAAGCATCTTTTTCCATCTTCAGCATCAGGTATACTGTATAGGAAGTGAGCTTTCTATAACCACTCTACTTTTGGCTCAATATTCTCTTATTGATTTATTGATTGACTGATTAATTGATTGATTGGACTTATATGCTGCCCCTCTCCATGGACTTGGGCGATTTAGTTTTCCTTTTATACACTCTTTCTTTCTTGTGGAAAACTAGAATTCAGAATAATCTAAGCCTAAGACCTCATGTCAAATTTTCCTAACCATGGCACTAGCCTAACCATCAGCAGTAGGTGTTTAATATAACTTTCTAGGCAGGTGGAGGTGTTTTAGGTAACCAATACTGGAAGAATTTAAGCAGGAGTCCTTCATCTCAGCAAATTATCTATTCAATATTATCTGCCCAAAGCACTCTAGAGTTCTTCTTTAACTCACTTTAATGTATTGTCCTCTAAGACTGGAAGTGAGCATGTAACAGCAACCTTTTTTACAGTTAAATTGGATGATAATTCAGACAATTTAGTAGTCTTTACAAATGAAGATCCAAGCTTGCTGGTGAACAATTTTAGAAGCAGGAATTAATGTGCTATTCTTGACAAGGATGGGGGTGGATTATTAAACTACACTGATGTAGAGTCTACAGTAGAAGGTTGGTTATTTCTGTAATATAGCCCCAATCCTTCCACTTTGAAATTAATTTCCTGTAATATTGCAGGTTGGTTTAATAAATGATTATATTTCTTTTATTCAGTATTTAAATGTTGTGATATTCACTGTAGTTTAATAACTTAGTATTTTTAGAATTTCAGTATTGCATTCATAAAGTAATTTCAAATTCAGAGTATTTCTTTTAAATACTCAAATGGTTTAGTATTCTATTTCTACACTCTGTGTAGTACACTTGTATTTATACTATAGTTTAGCTTAATCTGTTTTATATCTATCACCCATTTGTAAAATATTTACATTTGACTTCTTCAATGAATTGCCTGATGCCTGATTTCTATATACAAATTAAATAAAATTCTGGTCACTGTCTATTATTAATACACTGTCTGCGTTAACATTTATTCAGATGTTGGAGTCTATACCTAATATAGAATCCACTACAAAGACCTGGAAAATTGTCGGAGAAAGGCCCAGGAAAGAGGTTGCATGAAAATATTTCCTGCTGATCCATCTCTGAGAAATTTCTTGTTCTTTCAAAGAACCTGGGTGGCATTTCACCTGATATTTGCCTTGAATGTAGTGACAAGATATCTTTTTAAAAAGATTATGCCCTACATGTTGTTTTAAAACATCTCTTTAGAATGGGGGAGGGGGTTATACTGAAGCCTACAATCTCTTTTTTAAGTTTCAATTTTTAAAATATAAAAAACAGAAATAAAAAGAAAAGGGAAAATAATGGTAAAAGGAGGAAAAAGGGAAGAGAGAAAACTGGGATAGAAAGGAGAAAAAAAAGCATTGACTTCATATTTCTTTTGGTGTAGTAGAATAAGGTAATGACATGAAACTTCAGCTTTTAACTTTTATATAATAAAAAATGCTAGCCATTTCTATGACAACAAACGTATCTAGTCAGCAAAACTCAAAATAAAATTTTCATTATTTTCTACCTCAAGCACAAAGTCCAAAAGCGGTTTTGAAGTAGAAACAAAATTAATTGCCTTCTTTTCTTTAACCCAAGCAGCCAATATAGCCATTTCTGCTAACTTCCATCAACTTTCATGTTCCAATTTTTTTGTCAAGTCCTTTGTCCATTAGACCTAAAAGAAAAGTATCTTGTTTTATCTTTATAGTCATTTTAAGAATCTTCTGTATTAAGATGTGAATCCCACGCTAATATTTCTTTGCTTTATCATATGTCCAGTCCACCATAAATGATAAAAAGTTCCTTTTTTACATTTACAACATTCATTTCAGATACTATTATATATTCCTGACAACTGAAGCCTACAATTTCAGTTGAAAACTATATTAGACAAAATTAACAAATGATACAATCACAAGAGCTGTGACTGATGAAAATGACTTGGATGCTCATGATATTATTTGGATCTTGACAGACAGTGCTAATTTAATAAGTGTCTAAGATCCAAGATACTCTTTACAAAGAGAAGAATCCAACCTAGAACAGACTGAATGCCTCATTCCCTTTATCTTGTGCGAATTGAACGTCAATTTACTCGGCCTTTTCCAACCTATTATCTATGCCAGGCATTGATTCATGATGAAATATGAACTCACTTCATGGTTATTTTACCAAATATGGTTAATATCTTGTCAAAAATTAATATGCCTCAATTTATAATTTCACCATGGCTTTTGCTTTATATACCATGTGAAGCAAATATATATTGAGCTCATCAAAAGATAACCTTTTCAGCAAAATGCTCCTACAATGTGAAAAGAATGAGCAATAGTAATTTTTAAAAATCTGAAATAATGGGAAATATATCATTTACTAGCTGGATGTTCTGTTCGAAGTACATGGTCAATGTACAGCTTGACATGCAGCTAAAAAAACTTATACTCCAGTAAAGCTGACCGTGTGCAAAGATCTGAATGAATGGGCTTGATTGAAATCAATTGCTGGAATCAGAAAACAATTTAATAACATAAATGGTGATGGCGGCGCAGTGGTTAGAATGCAGTACTGCAGGCTAACTCACTACTCACTCCAGGGGTTCGATTCTGAACTGTTCAAGGTTGACTCAGCCTTCCATTCTTCCATCCTTCTCTGGTCAGTAAAATCAGGACCCAGATTGTTTGGGGCAATTTGTTGATTCTCCTAACCAATTAGAGAGGGTTATAAAGCAGCATGAAGTAATATATAAGTCTAAATGCTACTGCTATTGCTACACATCTAGGCTATCAAGCCTGTTGGCAGACAAGAGAAAAAAGATCAATGCATGCCCTCCTTTTTGCCCTCTGAATCTTCTCTTACTCCATGTATTGTCTTTGTGATAGAAGTGGTGGATGTTCTATTTATATTGTTATCCTAAACCTTATTCGGAACTGCCCTATACTTTAAGTAGAGGGACAGAACTTAATTAGGTCATCCTTCATATTGATATATACAACCTCATTGGCACAGGCCTTTGCTGTAATACGATCACATGTAAAAATATAATTGTGTAGGTGAATCAAATATTGCTCTAGGTGGAAATACATTTCCTATATAAATAGTATCACACTGGGAGGAAAAAGTAGTTGCATTATGTTGAAGAGTGACCCCTCCAAAATTTGCTACTAAATTAGCAACTTCAAGGAACTGAAAGAGAGAACTAATGCATACCCACAAAATCTACATATCTTTCCTTGTTTTAAGTGTGACCTTCAAAGCACATCACTTCAATGGCAGAGTTTGCTTCGCTAGATATCTCCTCTAATGGTGTGGAATCAAAGGAAGACCTTCTTCAGTACTGGTGTGTGTGTGTGTGTGCGTGCGCGCGCGCGTGACAGAGAGAGAGGGAGGGAGGGAGAGAGAGAGAGAGAGAGAGAGAGAGAGAGAGAGAAGTATTTAGACTAATTAGGCAAGTTTAGGGAGTAGCAAAGTACACTTTCAACTTTTCCTAGCCACTATATAAAAAATGTTGTACCAACAAATGGGAAATAACTTTTTTTTTTGCTTGTGCATTTTAAATTTTATACATACACAACAGGAGAGCTGTGCCTTCAGCTATCATCACCTTGTCTAGGCATGGAAACACATAGTCAAAATGCCAGAGTGTCCCAGTAGCCATGGACTTTATAATGTCACCTTTCTGTTTCCAGTTGTTACTTCTGGAGGCACAAAAAGAAATATAACACGTTATGGTTTGTCAGTGTTCACACTTTCACACATCAGCAAGATTTAATGAGGTATAAGGATGGTGCAAAACTCAGAAGAAACTTTGCTCCAGTAGCACTAATTAAAGATTCTCTGATGCAAGATGGGCATTACTGTGGGGAGAGAGAAGGAAGTGAGACCCTGTTATTTAAGCTGAGTTTATATGGTTCTTCGATGCTGTGGGATTTGCCAGCTTATTCTATGAGGATGTATATAAATCAGAGGCAGACTTTATGCTGTGCACACAGGCGGCCTCAATTTTAGTGTTTGGCATCTCCAGATAGGTTGCAATCTTGATAATGACCAGGTCTTAGAAAGCTGATACTATTCAATGTTCAGCAAGCAAAAGGACCAGAGTATTTCCACAACATTCATGTTTTTAGTTTCCACTATCATTATAATCTTTAGAAACCCAAACTTAGCTTTTGTAAAAAAACCCTAAAACCTATTTGACAAATTTAAGTCTACATCCCATGATAGTTAATGGATCATGTAGGTTCACACGTGATTGCTTATGGGGCACAAAATATCACAGGAAGATTTTAGTTTTTATACCTCATGTTGTTGGATTTCATGAAACACTGCTGGAATGGTTTTGGTGGACGAGTTGGATTCTTGATCAATCCTAGCAGGAATCATTCTGTGTCACTGGCTGCCAGCCTTGGGAAGTAGTCTAGATAAGAAGCACAAGCAGGACATTAGCCCCATCTTTATTGTACATTAACAAAATCTTGTAAATCTGAAAGTACATTTCACCCTCTCACTATTATAGTTCAAGAAGTTTCAAGTTTCAAGTTTAATCAGATTTGTATGCCGCCCCTCTCCGCAGACTCGGGGCGGCTCACAGCAATAGCAATACAATGTACGACAAATCCAATATTTAAATTACTTTAAAAAACACCACAAATTAAAACCAATCATACACACTAGCGTACGATGCATAAATTTTATAAGCCTAGGGGGAAGGAACATGTCAATTCCCCCATGCCTGACGACAGAGGTGGGTTTTAAGGAGCTTACAAAAGGCTAGGAGGGTGGGGGCAACTCTGATATCTGGGGGGAGTTGGTTCCAAAGTGTCGGGGCCACCACAGAGAAGGCTCTTCCCCTGGGTCCCACCAAACTACATTGTTTAGTTGACGGGACCCGGAGAAGGCCAGCTCTGTGGGACCTAACTGGTCGCTGGGATTCGTGCTGCAGAAGGCGGTCCCGGAGATATTCTGGTCCAGTGCCATGAAGGGCTTTATAGGTCATAACCAACACTTTGAATTGTGACCGGAAACTGATCGGCAACCAATGCAGACTGCGGAGTGTTGGTGTGACATGGGCAAATTTAGGAAAGCCCATGATAGCTCTCGCAGCTGCATTCTGCACGATCTGAAGTTTCCGAACACTTTTCAAAGGTAGCCCCATGTAGAGAGCATTACAGTAGTCGAGCCTTGAGGTGATGAGGGCATGAGTGACTGTGAGCAGTGACTCCCGGTCCAAATAGGGCCGCAACTGGTGCACCAGGCGAACCTGGGCAAACGCCCCCCTCGCCACAGCTGAAAGATGTTTCTCTAATGTGAGCTGTGGATCGAGCAGGACGCCCAAGTTGCGAACCCTCTCTGAGGGGGTTAGTGACTCCCCCCCCCAGGGTGATGGATGGACAGATGGAGTTGTCCTTGGGAGGCAAAACCCACAGCCACTCCGTCTTATCCGGGTTGAGCTTGAGTCTGTTGACACCCATCCAGACCCCAACAGCCTCCAGGCACCGGCACATCACTTCCACTGCTTCGCTGACTGGACAAGGGGTGGAGATGTAAAGCTGGGTATCATCTGCATACTGATGATACCTCACCCCATGCCCTTGGATGATCTCACCCAGCAGTTTCATGTAGATATTAAATAGTAGGGGGGAGAGGACCGACCCCTGAGGCACCCCACAAGGGAGTAACCTAGAGGTCGACCTCTGACCCCCAACTAACACTGACTGCGACCGACTAGAGAGGTAGGAGGAGAACCACTGAAGGACAGTGCCTCCCACTCCCAACCCCTCCAGCTGGCGCAGAAGGATACCATGGTGGATGGTATCGAAAGCCGCTGAGAGGTCAAGAAGCACCAGGACAGAGGATAAACCCCTGTCCCGGGCCCGCCAGAGATCATCCATCAGCGCAACCAAAGCAGTTTCCGTGCTGTAGCCGGGCCTGAATCCTGACTGCTGAGGACCTAGATAATAGGCTTCTTCCAAGGACCGCTGGAGCTGGAGTGCCACCACCTTCTCAACAACCTTCCCCATGAAGGGAAGGTTGGAGACTGGTCGATAGTTATTGAGAATGGCTGGGTCCAGGGAAGGCTTCTTGAGGAGGGGGCGCACAAGTGCCTCCTTGTAGGGATCCGGGAAGGACCCCCTCCCCAAAGAAGCGTTGACAATCTCCTGGACCCAGCTCCGTGTCACCTCCCTGCTGGCCGAAACCAGCCAGGAGGGACACGGATCCAGTAAACAGGTGGCGGAACTCACAGCTCCAATGGCCTTGTCCACTTCATCAGGTGTCACCAGATCAAACTCTTCCCAGACAGGTGGACAAGTACATGCCCCAGTCACCTCAATTGACTCGTTGTCAGTCGACTCTGTATTCCAATTAGAGTTGAGGTCCGCTCGGATCCGAGCGATTTTATCAGCGAAAAACGTGTTAAAATCCTCGGCACTACTCTGCAAGGGTTCCCCAACTCCCCCCTGATTAAGAAGGGAGCGGGTCACCCTAAACAGAGCGGCCGGGCGGGATTCCGCTGATGCAATCAAGGCGGAATGATACACACATCTTGCCGCCTTGAGCGCCACTTTGTAAGTCTTAATATGAGCTCTTACAAGTGTTCGATCGGATTCGGACTTACTCTTCCTCCATCGCTTCTCTAGACGTTTCTTCTGGCGTTTCAACTCCTGGAGCTCCTCGTTGAACCATGGAGCTCTACGGGGTCTAGTGCCGCAGAGAGGTCGCAACGGCACAATTCGGTTAAGAGCCTCCGCTGCAGCCTTGTTCCAGGCCTCAGCCAGAGACTCCGCCGAACTGTGTACGAGTGTATCTGGAATAACCCAAAGCGCCTTCTGAAAGCCCTCTGGATCCATCAGGCATCTGGGGCGGAACAGCTTAATCGGTTCCGCCTCCCTGCGGGGAAGGATTGGAGCCAGGAAGTCAAGCTGCAGTAGAAAATGGTCCGACCATGACAAAGGCAACACTTCTAAGCCCCTTAGTCTCAGACCATTACTCAGTTGCTCAGAGAGTAATACCATGTAGGGTGCATGCCCCCCCTCATGAGTCGGACCCTGTACTACTTGGGTCAGGTCCATGGCTGTCATGCTGGCCATGAACTCCTGTGCCAGTCCAGAGGTTTCACCGAGCGACGGCAGGTTAAAGTTCCCCAAGACAATAAGTCTGGGGAACCCCACCGCCAACCCGGCTACCTCCTTGAGTAGCACAGGCAGGGCTTGTGACACGCAGCTGGGAGGCAGGTACGTGAGGAACATGCCCACCTGGACCCCTAAGTCCAACTTCACCAGGAGGGACTCACAGCCTGCAATCTCTGGAGCAACAAGTCTACGCAAGCCAAGGCTCTCCCTGGCTATAATAGCCACTCCTCCCCCCCTTCCCTGGGGTCGAGGCTGATGCCATATCTGAAACCCGGCTGGGCAAATTTCAGAGAGAGGAACTCCTCCCTCTGGGCCCAGCCAGGTTTCAGTAACACATGCCAGGTCGGCCTCCTCATCCAGGATCAGATCCCGGATGAGGAGAGCTTTATTTACCACCGACCTGGCATTGAGTAGCCGCAGCTTGAGCCCAAGGCCAGAATTACACTCATCACCAGCACCCAGGATTGGGTTCACAGAGCCAGAACAAGGGATCGTTATTAAGCAACGATCTCTCGTTCCCCTGGAACGACTAGCTCTGTGACCCCCGCCATATCTGCCTCTCCCCAGCAGGACCGGGATATTCCGACCCTCTCCCACCCCAGACATCAGTGCCCCCTCCCCTCCTGCCTCTCCAGTGTCAGGTAGGCTAATCAGATCATTCATACCATTTCCATTTATTTCATCCATACCAGAGTCCCACCCATCCCACCCATAACAATCATTCATTTCATACATATCATCATACCCACCCCAATAATTCATTAGTTTTAAAAAAAACCCTTCTAATAAATTAGCTAAAATATTAAAATTCCATATAAATTCAATTAAAAAACAATATAAAAATCACTTGCACTAAAATAGGATACCAATTAACACTAAGTTATTCTCAGGATCTTAATAGAATAACATATAATTATTTAAAAATCATTAAGTTATAAAGTGCTAAGTTATAGAGTGCAAAAGATATAAAAATTAATTATTAGAAAATTAAATTAGAATATTTTTAAAATGTTAAGAATACAGGAGATAGTCCAGTTCATTAATCTTTCAGTCAATAGCACCTAAGATCTAAAACTAGGGAGAGTCCCTGCTGAGACCTTTATCAACCCCCTATTTCTTCTGCAGACTCACCTGCTTCTTGTTTGACCATTGTGTAGACTATAGTATTTCCTACTCTCCTCCAAGGTCATTCTCACATCACATTCTGCTGGCATTATCCAGAGGACTGAAAAGGCATTAATCAGAAACCTTATGATTATAAAACCTGTAGCATCTTCCCTTTTTGAGAAGGCAACTACAGACAAACCGTTCACTTATCCAGGTTTGGGCATTTTTGAATTAACCTGGATTTGATTTATTTTAACTTCGCTTAAGGTTAGGGTTAGCTAACCTTATTGTGTCATTAACTAGGCATACTCAGCATTTTAATTCAATGTATGTAGTATATAGTAATTTGGTAACCTTGTTTAAATGTGAACCAAGCTACTATGAATGGCCTTGCTCAGGTGACTACTAACACTTCTATAAGAACAGATAAATGTCTGTGCCCCAGGACCAATCTATGTAAAATTTCTATTTATGCAACTTTCATAAATAACCAAGGTGGATAGAATAGAATTTTTATTGGCCAAGTGTGATTGGACACACAAGGAATTTGTTTTGGTGCATATGCTCTCAACGTACATAAAAGAGAAATATACATTTGTCAAGAATCATGTGGTACAACACTTAATGATTGTCATAGGGGTCAAATAAGTAATGAAGAAACAATCAATATTAATAAAAATCTTAGGATACAAGCAACAAGTTACAGTCGTACAGTCCTAAGAGGGAGGAAAAGGATGAGTAGAATAGAAGTGCAGATTTAGTAAAAAGTCTGACAGTGTTGAGGGAATTATTTGTTTAGTAGAGTGATGGCATTTGGGGAAAAACTGTTCTTGTGTCTAGTTGTCATGATGTGTCTATGTCTTATTTTAATCAGCTATTTGGCTTGTCCACAAGCAGATTCTTGGAACCCTCTTCTTTATTGATCTAACCCAGACCGCTTAGCACAAAGCCTCCCTCTACTTTGTAACTCTGGTGAGGAGTCAAATGCTTGCTCTTTGGTTCTACTTTCCTACCCTAAGGTAACAAACAGCTGAATGTTTGCCATGTGAAATTTTGCACATAAAACTCAGCAGCAAGTGTGACACCAAGCTTCACGTTATTAGGGATCTTCTGCACAACTTATTAACCATGGCAGGAAGCTACCTCCGTGACATTGTCTCCATCACACCTAAGAAAGGTAGCCTCTGGTCATCATTTTCTTCTTTTAAAGTGGTGTTTTCCATTTTCTGTCAATACAAATCTTGCAATTTACACATCTCCAGTACTTCTTAGTGAGATGCCAGACAGGTGACTTCCTCACACCTATTGTCCTCTAGCGTCTAGCTATTGTTTTCCAGGATCATATTAGACCCCTATTGGCAGTGAGAGAGCCATATATTTCCATTCTCCTGCCAGCTGTAGAGGACTATAGTTCTACCCTTCTTCAAGGATAGAATGCAAGAATAATTAGGTAAACTTCAATTTAGCTCTTGGAAGGAAGAAGGGATGAGAAAAAAAAGCCATGCCACAACAATAAAACTCCAGTAGTCCTTGTGGAACTGACCTGTCCCTTTCCTGACCAGACCTACCCCATCTCAAAAGGCTGTTCTTTTAGGGAAGGGCTTCAAAAATGCAGATTAGTCTCTGCTGTGTTTAATTATTGGGAGGATCAGTTTTACTGGAGAAAAGAGATGGAACGACTCTTCTAATATCAGTTCTTGAATTTTTTTGATAGATACCCCTCAGTGTTCAGAAGAAGTTCAGAACAAACAGGGGAAGTGAAGAGAAGCAGGGCAGAATAGTTCCTATTGTACCCATTGACTAAACCCTTTGAGGGATTACTTTGTGGGATTAAAACATTAAGAGCAGAAATATTGCAGTTAAGTGGCACCAAAGGAAGTGTTTCTCACCCCTAACTTTCTCTTCACCCACATGCTGTGGAGTGAACCCATTCTACTTTCCTGTTGTGCTGAGGCTGAAAAACTATTGGAAATGTGGTCAGCACATTTAAGCTGGCACACAGTAACTGACTGCAGAAACACTTGAAATCTGCAGCTTGGATATGCTTAAGTTGCTTCTAAAGCCACTAACTCTCTCAGTGAGTTGTGGTTTTTACAGGTTAAAATGGTGGTTAAGTAATTTAGCTCTTGCCTTTGTGTGGCAAATACTATAAACACAAAACAGCTTACCATTAAAAAGCAAGAAAATACATCCAATGCCAAGAATGTTCACTCATAGTCTAAAAAAAGCAAATGGGTTTTCCTCTAGAATATTTTTTAGAATTCTAAAACATTATGCTGCCTTTCTAGGAAGTTTGTTTACTCGGATTTTCTCTCTCCTCCTCCTCCTTAACCCCCCCCCCCAACCTATTGGTAAATTCATTTTCACTACTCATTTTTCATCAGGACAGATGAAAGGGAAAAGTGTGATCTTGTGAAAGAAATTCTGATTTTTTTTAAAAAAAGTGTGTTTGTGTGTTTGTACACACACACACAGAGAGAGAGAAAGAGAGAGAGAGAGTTCTAGTCCTCTCTTAGGCATGAAAACCAGCCGGGTGACTTGTTCACCTCACCTTCACCGGTTGTTGCTCAGGGGCAGGGGTTGGCAAACTGTGGCTCATGAGCCACGTGTGGGTCTTTGGCCCCTTATGTGTGGCTCTTTCTCAGAAACCAAGTTTTTAGGGCCTAGGACAAACTTGCATTCACCTCGCTTGGCTTGAATGGCAAGCGGTGGGGTTGATTTCTCCTTATTCTTGATTTGCGGTGAAAGAAAACTCGGCTAAGTATTTATTAGTTCTTTTACCCCAAGCTTCCTTAGGATCACTGCGTCACAATTGGCCAGCTGTAAGACTGTTCCAACTGAATAACCTTGGAACTGATTGGACGAAAGCACCAACTTTCTCTTCTTATCTAGACAATTGAAGAGCTCTGGCTTTGGAGTGTGACCAGCAACTTGCTTCTCTTTTCTTGATAAAGTGTGTTTCTTTCCCCCCTTTTTCTTCCTTGCAGAAAAATGGCTGGGTGAGGTGAAGGGGGCGACAATGTAGGAGGGGGAGAGAAGAACCTGTCTATTTTTTTTTTTAAAAAAAACTTCCATCGATCCATCAGTCGGTAGGTCTTTTTACAACTTCTCTTGGCACAATGCCATTAGGGAGAAGATGACAATAGGGAAATAGCCAGCTTCTGGATTGCTTCAATTCATAAACTTTCTTTGCCCCCCGCCCCTTTCTGTCTTTTCTCTTAGGTTATAAATGTGCATCTGTACGTGTTAGCCTGGAGAAGTTAAAAGAGATACTTAGCCATTTCTCCTGAGAGGTTTCTTTGCCTTATTTATTTATTTATTTATTTATTTATTTATCTATCTATCTATCTATCTATCTATCTATCTATCTATCTATCTATTTATTTATTTATTTATTATTTATTTATCTGTCTGTCTGTCTGTCTGTCTGTCTGTCTATCATCTATCTATCTATCTATCTATCTATCTATCTATCTATCTATCTATCTATCTATCTATCTATCTATATTGGATTTGTATGCCGCCCCTCTCCACAGACTCAGGGAGAGTCTTCCACACTCCAGATTAAATTCTCCTGGGCATGTAATTGATGTCCACCAAAATCCTCTCTGACCCTTTGCTCTGCCCCACTCCCAATGTCATCCTGATGCCCTTCCCCACTTGTCTCAAAACTTTTCTGAGCTGCAGTTGCATTGGGGAAAATTGATAAGGTTTTTTTTTTATTCCCAGGCCCTGGGGGATGGGGGAAGAGACTGGCACAAGCCAATAGTGAAAAACAGCCATCTCCATCTCTCCCCAAGAGAGGTTCCTGCTTTCAAGATTGAACAGATCAAGGCATCCTTTTATATAATTTTGTGTGGGGTGGAGATGTACAAATCCATAGACACGATATATGTATTTATTAAGCTGAACTTTGCTAAGAAGCGCTTCTTCCCCTGAATTTATTGTAGCATTGAAACTAAATTGCTGGGAGAGAGAGAAGAAAAATAATATTTTTTTTAAAAGAGAGAGAGAAAGAAAAGAAAAGACTGCCTAGGAGCTGAAGTGGCCACAGCAGGATATGACATTGTAGATGTTGTTTGAATTAAGCCCCCAAAGAGTTCATTCGCTCTTGGGGTGCAAAGGAAGGCATTACCTTTAGGAAATACTGCACAAGTCTCACAAGGATTAAGTACTTTCTAAAATTTTCCTTTAAAATATTCAGAGTCAACTAAATGTCAACCGCTCCAAACTTGACTGCAAAAAATACTTCAGCAACAGAGTAATCAATGCCTGGAATGCACTACCTGATTCTGTGGTTTCTACTCCTAACCCCAAAACCTTTAACCTTAGACTATCTACAATTGACCTCTCCCCCTTTCTAAGAGGTCTGCAAGGGGCGTGCATAAGTGCACCAATGTGCCTACCGTCCCTGTCCTATTGTCTTCTTTTGTTACTTTTTATCATTATTATCTAATGTTTTATTTGTACAAATTATCACCCTATAATTGTTTGACAAAATATATAAATAAAAATAAATAAACTGTAGAGCTGGTTGCTTCTGCCACAATCCTAAATATGTTTCCCATGAATTTCAGGAAAGGGACAAAGGGTTTTATAGTTCCCAGTTCTCTGTCCTAATGACCTGCTGGTGGTCATGTGTGACTGGATGAGAGTGAGTGGTATCAAGTTGGCTACACCCACTCAGGTTTTGTGGCTCCTGGTGTTTGCTTCTTTTTCTGTGTCCAAAACAGGAGAAGAATAAGATATGTTTGCTGCTTTGAGCTCTTTGTCAAAGTAATAAAGGTAGGATATAAATAAATAAACAAAAAACAAACAAATATAAAAATAAGATAAATATATCTCAAAGTAAACAAAATGCATTCATTAATATAAACAAGTACAGTACTGTCTTATTAGAGACAAAGCAAGCTTATAATACTAAAACCCTTTTGACAGTTGCCATTTTAACCCCTAGAAAAATATGATCAAACTGAAATACTCCTTTTCCATGCTCTAGAACAGGGGTGTCACAGCATCGTGTGATGTATCTGGACCGTTTTCCCCTTCACGAAACAGGATGCAGACATGGCCAGCACACAACACATCTGGGCTATGGGATGTGAGTTTGACAGCCCTGGTCTAGAGGGATGTTTGATTGAATCTTGTGGGAAACCGAGTTTTATATCTTACAAAATCAACTTGAGTTGATCACAAAGGGAAGAAGCCAAAGCTGTCTTCTTGTGTTGTTGCCTTATTATGACGGATTCTCGACCTCCATCTCTATTTCAGGGGTGACACCTAGCTCAGTATAATATTTTCATACAAATGAAAATGGTTCACTTCCCTCCTTACTACCCAGGGATAATTCCAGCAGGTTTTGACAGGTTCTGGAGAACCGGTAGTGGATATTTTGAGTAGTTCAGAGAACTGGCAAATACCACCCCTGGCTGGCCCCAGAGTGGGGTGGGAATGGAGATTTTGCAGTATCCTGCCCCTGCCATATCCACCAAGCCATGCCCACAGAACCGGTAAAAATAATAATAATAATAATAATAATAATAATAATAATAATAATAACAACAACAACAACAACAACAACAACAATAATAATAATTTTTACTGCAACACTCTCTTACATGGGGCTACCTTTGAAAACTGTTCAGAAACTTCAGATCGTGCAGAATGCGGCCGCGAGAGCTATCGTGGGGCTTCCTAGATTCGCCCACATTTCCACAACACTCCGTGGCCTGCACTGTCTGCCGATCAGTTTCCGGTCACAATTCAAAGTGTTGGTAATGACCTTTAAAGCCCTACATGGCATTGGACCAGAATACCTCTGGAACCGCCTTCTACCGCACGAATACCAGCGGCCGATAAGGTCCCACAGAGTTGGCCTTCTCCGGGTCCCGTTGAGCAAACAATGTCATTTGGTGGACCCCAGGGGAAGAGCCTTCTCTGTGGTGGCCGCGGCCCTCTGGAATCAACTCCCTCCGGAGATTAGAATGGCCCCCACCCTCCTTGTCTTTCGCAAGTTACTTAAGACCCACCTATATCGCCAGGCATGGGGGAGCTAAGACATCTCCCCCAGGCTTATTATATTTCACGTTTGGTGTGTATGTACTGTATGGTTTTTAATTGTTGGGGGTTTTATATATTTTATTATTAGATTTGTCCCATTGTTATACAGTGGTACCTCGAGATACGAGTTTAATTCGTTCCGGACCTGGGCTCTTAAGTCGAGCAGCTCTTATCTCGAACGACTTTTCCCCATAGGAATTAATGTAAATAATTTTAATTGGTTCCAGCCCTCCAAAAACTCACAAAGTTAGTCTAAATTATGCAGAAAGACATGTTTTTAATGAAGAAATGTACATGTACATATAAATGAATAATGAAGTTTCTTTCACTTAACTTGTAAACTTTCTTAAACTTTTAAATTTACATATGTTCAACTTCTCTGCCACCCAATCCTGTAGGACAGAGGTCCCCAACCCTTTTTGCACCAGGGACCGGCTTTAAGCGATCAAGAGAGGAATGGGTGAATGAATGGACGGAGGGTGGGAAGGAAGGAAGGAAAGAGGGAAGGGACAGGAACAGAGGAAGGAAGCAAGGAAACTTATGAAAGGGGAGAGTAAGAGAGGAATGAGTGAAGGGAGGGAGGGAGGGAAGAAGGTGGGAAGGAGAAAGAAAAGAAGAAATAGAGGAAGGGAAGGTAAAAGAGAGAAAGAAAAAGAGCAAGAAAGAAAGCAAGAAAGAAAGGGGGAAGGGACAGGAACAGAGGAAGGAAGCAAGGAAACTTATGAAAGGGGAGAGTAAGAGAGGAATGAGTGAAGGGAGGGAGGGAGGGAAGAAGGTGGGAAGGAGAAAGAAAAGAAGAAATAGAGGAAGGGAAGGTAAAAGAGAGAAAGAAAAAGAGCAAGAAAGAAAGCTGCAAAACCCCCCCGAGCCCCCCAGGCCGGCTGCAACCTTTTAAAACACGCGCGCCGCTTCGCAGCTGTCTCCTGAAGCCGAACGCGGAAGTTAGCGTTTGGCTTCAGGAGACAGCTCCTTGGCGCTTGTATCTCGAATTTGGGCTTGTAAGTAGAACAAAAATATCTCTCCCCTCCCAGCTCTTATCTCGAGTTGCTCTTAAGTAGAGCAGCTCTTATGTCGGGGTTCCACTGTACTGTTTTTATTACTGTTGTGAGCCGCCCCGAGTCTTTGGAGAGGGGCGGCATACAAATCTAATAAATAATAATAATAATAATAATAATAATAATAATAATAATAATAATAATTTATTAGACTTGTATGCCACCCCTCTCTGAAGATTTGGGGTGGCTCACAACAGCAATAAAACAGTACAATACAAATCCAATGGTTAAAACGTATAACTAAAACCCCACTATCTTAAAAAAAAAAACCAATCAACACTATACAGTCACAACTACACATAACTCTTAATGGTCAGAGAAGGGGATACATTAGTTGCCCCATGCCTGGTGACATAGATAGGTCTCCAGGGTCTTGTGGAAGACAAGGAAGGTGGGGGCAGTTCGAATCTCTGGGGGGGAGTTGTTTCCAGAGGGCCGGGGCCACCACAGAGAAGGCTCTTCCCCTAGGCCCCCGGCAGACGACATTGTTTAGTCGATGGCCAACTCTATGGGACCTAATCGGCTGCTGGGATTCATGCGGCATTGGATTTCCCCACTGCTGACACTTCTTTCAAACCTAGTCTGTTTTCGGCATAGATTTCTTCTTGTTAAGTAATTATTTGTGGCGATCTGTTGAAATTTGGCACCCTCTCAATATCTATCTTCTAACCATGCCTTTCAATTTCAGTTTGATTAAATGCAAGCTTGGAAAGATAATTGCTACTTTAACAAATGATGCACTTGCTAAAACACACCTGGCTTACTCAGGATCTTATAATTTGACTCCCCACCCCCCACAAGCTGGATGTGTTCTGCATTAACAGACTGGAATGCCACATTAATATGAAATGATTCAAAGGAACAAAGAGTATTAATATTCATGGCTGTTTAAAAACAAAGCAAAATAGAGTGAAATAATTTTGCCCCGTAAGAACTAAGTTAATTGGTTATTGGCAGATTATCCAGTCAGTAAAAAAGATAAGGTAGGGTGGAGCAGCATTCTGAGGTTATTTAGCATACTGTGCAAACTAACATTATCTCTGAAATTAAATGTTACATATCTCCCTAGCAGAAATCAATATCCTCATTAAAACACACACACACACACACACCTCAAATTGACATAATCTGGTATTTTCCAACAAGGAATACGACCCTGAATTTAATATGACTCCCCACACTCAAAAAACACAAGAAATAGAAAAACAAAATTTTGTTCAGTGCTCCATTTCTCCAAAAGAACAACCCCGGTTCAAAAACTAAATTAGGCTAATAAAATAGAACAGAATGAATGCTATTGGTTAAAATTAATTGCCTATAAGATACAGTACCTGTTGATAAAAAATAATTGAGAAGTTGCACAGACAAGAAATGAGGGCTAAATGCAATTATGGGATGAAACAGGAAAGAGAACATAGGACGTAGAATAATAGGTCGGGAAGGGATCTTCGAGGTCTTCTAGTCCTTCAAGGTCCCTACCAAGCCCATTATTCTATGTTTTAAGCAGGATCCTATTCTTCCCATTTCACCCCATGGGTGCTTCTCTAACCCGACCGGTAAGCCATGCTTTAGTCATGGGTTTAGATCCCAGACTTTGATCATGCCCTCACTTAACATCACTAAACTCAAAACTCATTACTGGCACTGTTAGAAAACTATTGCTTCACTGTTGTCTTGGCAGGATCTTGTTCATTGTCTTTGGGCATTAAAGACTGCAAGACAAAAAGGATGATGTCAAGAAGGAACACCAACCCAAGCCTCATTTTCATGAGCAGCTGCAACCATAGGAAACAGAATAGGACTTTTCATCTCCAACTCTTCATTCTCCTTAGGTGTTTCTCCTCGGGCAATTATTCCCCGACTTATCTCCTCAAGTGACACACCTCCACCCATTTGCCCTGTGCAATAAGTCACCAGCATCTGCATCCCACACCCTTTGATACAGTTGTTTCACAGAAAGAGGGTCTGTCCTGGGTGTTCCACCTCCCTGGACAATGATTCCCAATCAATTAGGTAGAAGAGCCTACCCTCTCTCTCTGCCCCGCCACCAATACAAATCCAGTGAAAAGTAAGTCTCACTAAATTCAATGCTAGGGTTGAAATAATCGCCCAGTATTTCAAATGGAACGGTTTACTCAGAAGTAAGAATTCTTTAGAGGACAATTAATATAATTCATTTAATTTAATGTATTTGACTTCTATGCCACCCAATTCCAATGGGACTCAGGATGGCTTTTATTTATATCCATTTCATGTATTAATAACCATGTTTATACCTATATCTGTTATCTAATACATGCTTGACAAAATAAAGAAATAATAAATAAACAAAACAAACAAGCAAACAAATAATGTTGACTGAATATGATCAGCTTTATTAGAAATTAACTGGCAGAAAATCTAGAAAGAGCAGTCTGAGAATGTTCCTAACCAATGAAGAATAAAGAAAAAGTACCTAAAGCAAAAAGCAAGCTCCAAGTCTTAGAAAAATCTGTTTTAAATTGAGTCTGGCCAGCAGCAGAAACAGCAAAGTGTATGCTCTGTTCATTGTAGTCTGATACAGAAACATTCCTCCAAAGAAATTTCCATAAACATAATCTTTGAAATTTTATTTTTCAGTTTTCTCATCATGGTATTAGCTCAGGGCACACCTGTTCTGCATATCTAAGTTGGGACATGGCAAAGTCTTTCCTTTTTGGACTTTTTTGATTTTTGACCCTTTGTGTAATAGAGATGGGAGGAAGACAGGGAGAATAGTCACTAGCCCTCAGGACTGTCCATCTATTATGATCAGGGCACATTCATCTACATTCTTCTTATTTGTGTATTCTTGCTTTTAAGGTTGTAAGATGCACAGTATATTGTGGAGTTGGATCCCCTCTAAATTGAATGAATGAATGAAAACCAATCTAAAATATCAGGAGACAAAAGAATATCAACCACACACTTGCTCAGTAAATTACTCAGAAGTCCTCTAGCTGTGCTTGTATGTGGGATGGTGGTAGAAATTGGCATCGTCTGCCATTTGAGCACACAGGTAATTCCCAATGTATGATCACAATTGAGCCCAAAGTTTATGTAGCTAAGCGAGACATTTGTTAAGTTAGTTTTGTCCTATTTTAGTTCCTTTCTTGCTACTATTGTTAAGTGAATCATTGCAGTTTTTCAGTTAGTAACATGGTTGTTAAGTGAATCTGACTTCCCCATTGCTTGTCAGAAAGCTGCAAAATGGTATCCTGTGATCCTGGGACACTACAATTGTCATAAATATGAACCAACTCCCAATTGTCTTTTACAACTGGCATTTGTAACTTTGAGCAGTCACTAAATAGAATAAAATAAAATAGATTTTTTAAATTGGCCAATAGAGCACAATTTCTTGAAATTTTGGATGTTATAATTTCATTGCATTTGGGTAGCACCAGGTTGGAAACTTAATTGTTCTTCCTTCTTTTTTTGCAACACTGATAGTACATTGCCTCCAAGCATACTTCTTTTATATATTTATGATGCACAGAATGTAAGGAACATATTCCAAATCCCTGTGGTACATAATATTTAGAACTTCACCCTCAAATCTTTGTCTTTGGTACATATGGTCTGAGTGTACATAAAAAAAGATACGTTTGTTAAGAATCATGAGGAATAACACTTAATGATTGTCATAGGCAGAGGTGGGCTACTGCCCGGATTTGGGGAGGGGAATGCAGTGAGGTAGCAGAAATGGAGCTCCATCCCAGAGCACACAATTTGCACTGAAAGATGTTGAAAGAAAAAGCAGGGCGTCCTGCATAAGCCACGCCCACAGTGTGGTAGTAAAAATTTTGGTAGCCCTTCACTGGTCATAGGGTACAAATAAGCAATCAGGAAACAATCAATATTAATATAAATCATAAGAAGACAAGCAACAAGTTACAGTCATGCAGTCATAAGTGGGAAGAGATGGGTGATAGTGCAGCCTTACTAAATAGTTTGATGGTAGTGAGGGAATTATTTGTTTAGCACAGTGATGGCGTTTGGGAAAAAACTGTTCTTGTGTCTAGTTGTCTTGGTATGCAGTGCTCTGTAGCGACATTTTGAGAGTACATAAGAACATAAGAAGAGCCATGCTGAATCAGGCCAAAGCCCATTGAGTCCAGCATTCTGTGTCATACAGTGGCCCACCAATTGTACATGGGGACCCTCCCTTTCCCCTCACCCCCAACAAATGGTACTCAGGGGAATCCTGCCTGCCTCAACCAACATAGAGGTGGCACATGGACATCCGTTTCAAAAACCACCAATCCATGAATCTGTCTCATCCTGCCTTGAAGCTATCAAGGCTGACAGCTGTCACGACCTCTTCTGGAAGTGAATTCCATAAACAAACAACCCTCTGGGTGAAGAAATATTTCCCTTTATTTGTCCTTGCTTTCTTACCTATGAGCTTTAGGGAGTGCCCCCTCGTCCTAGTATTGTGAATTTTTCTCTATCCACCTTTTCTATCCCGTGCATGATTTTATACACTTCGATCAAGTCACCCCTTAAACACCGTCTTTCAAGGCTGAAGAGACCAAGGCGTTGCAACCTGGTTTCATGAGGGAGGTGCTCCATTTCGTTGATCATACTTGTTGCCTTTTTTTGCACCTTTTCCAGTTCCAAGGAAAAGGAGTGGGAGTTGAAGTAGTTTGTGTCCAGGATGCGAGGGGTCAGTAAATATTTTCACCACCCTCTTTTTGACTCGTGCAGTATACAGGTCCTCAATGGAAGGCAGATTAGCAGTAGTCATTTTTTTCTGCAGTTCTGGTTATCCTCTGGCGTTTGTGTGAACTGTTGAAATGAAACAAACGAATTGTAAGTCATGGACTACCTGCATGTTCTGCTACCATCCTATCCTAAACCTGATTTTTTTCACCCTGAGACAGTGACTTACTTGGAAGGTAAATGTGGATTGAAAAGTGATGAAAAGGTCAGTTCAGGTCCTTAAAAAAAAATCACATATGAAATGCATATAAATCCATTGAACCAGAAAATATTCTTCACTTCAGAGGAACTGAACTGCATGCTCAAGTGTTCTTACTGTCATTGCCAGGGAAGGAGGCAGAATCAAATAGACCATTAGTGGTCTGTGTCTGATGTTGGCCACTCTTGGTCCCAAGTGGCCATCAATCACTGGTGTTGTGAGACAATATCAGCATATGGTGATACGCGGGGTATTAAGTGAGGAGAAACTTGAAGTGACAGTCTGATTGTGTGACTTCCTTTAGAGAAGAAATCACAGTAAACTTAAAAAGCCAACTTGATCCATGATATGATGGGGATTCTAAAACCTATATTACCATGGTGGCGAATTTATGACATTCGTGCCACAAGTGACACGTGGAGCCATATTGATGGGCACATGAACTCAGGCCTAGTATACATGTGCACTTCAGCCAGCTTATTTTTGGATCTTCTGGGCCCACTGGGAGTTGGGAAACAGGTTGTTTCCAGCCTTTGGAAGGGGTGGGAAAGGCCTGGTTCTTTTTCTCTCCCCAAGCTCCAGAGCCTTTATAGGAGACTAGGAAGGGCAAAAACAGCCTTCCCCACTCCCCAACAGGTCTTCCGGAGGCCAGAAAGCACCCATTTCCCAACTTGAAATGGGCCATTTCTATTTTCCGAGGGGCCTCCGGGAAGGTGGGGAAGGCCATTTTCACTCTCCCCAGGCTCCTAGAAAGGCTCTGGAGCTTGGGGGGAGAGCAAAAAAACAAAACAAAACACAAGGGCTCTTGGTTTAACTGGAAGTTAGGAAATGGACCATTTTCTGCCTTTGGAGGACCTGCAGTGTGTGTAGAGGTGCATGGAATTATGGGTGCAGACACATGCTTGTGCAACACCGCTGCTCACCCCTTTTGGTACATGAACCAAACAAGGTTCACCATCACTGCTATATGAGATGCTGCAAAACAACGTTCCAGACATTGTATCTTGTAGCATTCTTCAGGCAAGAAGCCACCAAGACAAACAAAGAAAACAAACAAACAAAAACTAGGGTATGGGAAGAAACAGGAAAGTTAAAAGAAATTGACCCAACTGTAAAGGTTACACTTCAAAGTCCCAAAACAGAAATTATGGAGTGAATTCATAATCAGTTCTCTTATGGATTGTTGTTGTTGTTGCTAGTTGTGAAGTCATGTTTGTTGTTGTTGTTGTTGTGAAGTCATGTTTGACCCATTGCATCCCCATGGACAAAGTTCCTGCAAGCCTTCCTCTGGAGTCCATTTAAATTAATGCCTACTGCTTCACTGACTCCATCCAGCCACCTTATTCTCTGTTGTCCGCTTCTTCTTTTGCCCTCAATCGTTCCCAGCATTAGGCTCTTCTCCAGTGAGTCCTTCCTTCTCATTAGGTGGCCAAAGTATTTGAGTTTCATCTTCAGGATCTGGCCTTCTAAAGAGCAGTCAGGCTTGATCTCCTCTAGGACTGGCTGGTTTGATTGCCTTGCAGTCCAAGGGACTCGCAGGAGTCTTCTCCAGCACAATAGTTCCAAGGTCTCAATTCTTTGGCGCTCAGCCTTTCTTATGGTCCAACATTCACAGACATAGAAAGATAAAGAAAATGGTTGCTTCCCCAGCTTGAAAAAGTACGGTACAGACAGTCACCTATTTACAATATACAGTACACACAGCCCTCAACTTACAGCCATTCATTTAGACACCATTCGAAGTTACAGTGGCACTGCAAATGTGGCTTATGACCAGTCCTTCCACTTATCATCGTTGCAGCATCCCCATAATCACATGATAAAAATTTGGTTGCTTGGCAATGGGCATGTATTTCCAACAATTGCAGCATCCTGGAGTCATGTGATCATCATTTGCAATCTTCTCAGCCTGCGTACAACAAGCAAAGTCTATGAGCGAAAAAGCCCTAGTCCTTTCAGGTCAAATGAAGTCATAAGCAGATTTAAGATTGGGGTAAAAGAAAGAAAATTAAAAACACTACATTCCACTGTTGGAAAGACGATTGAGAGAGAATTTGCAAAAGAAGATTGGGGAAGTTTAGTTTAATGTGCTAAAGAATCAGATAAACTAGAAAGCACCCAATGGAGGTTACAGATCCTCAGAGAATGTCTTTTCCATTTCCTAACCAAAGATTGAACATCCCGCTAGAAACTCTCTTTTTGCCATTATTATGGCTCCAATTTATTCTTCCTTAAATCCACCCTCCCACACCCCAAGCATTTGTCTTGGAAATCATCTGCAATCACTAAGAAACATTGATGTTCTATTGTCAGGTCTTATTCACATTTTTGAAAAAAACCTACAACAATTTGAAATCCTTCAGTCACCAGTGCCTTATTACTTGTTTCCCTCCTCCTGGTTCAATTTCTCACAAAAATGGTTCACTACACCAGAGTTCTTTTCATAGGCCATTGTTATTATCAGGAGAGATTTGCTACCGCCTGGCCAGTTTATTACTGGCAAATTGTTTAATAACAAAGAAATAAATGACAGAAGAGATACCCTCAGCTGAAGCTGAACCATTGTAATAGTCAGTTAGGGAAAGTAAGGGGGCACTTTGTGGCAATCACAGGCTGCAGTTTAATTTGTGTTTGTGAGGAAATTTCCCCCCCTCAGCCATTGAGAATTGCACTAGGCAGGATGGTAACCAAACTATTATAAACAACCTAAATGTAAACAGAAACTGGGATTTCTGGGTACTTTTTTTGTGGGGGGAGGAGAATTGAATTTTTTGCATTATATATCTTAAGTGTAAAATAACACCACCTTATTTTCAACATTTCTTTCACACCTAGCAATGACAGGAAATTGTAGCTCCCAACTACTGACTAGCGACTGTGACCCCATTGCCATTTTACAGTCCAATTTATGGTTAGTCTGCAGAGAAAATGGGGAGGGGAAAAAATCACATCTAGCCCTTCGAGCAACTTGGTATATAAATATAGTTGACAAAAGTGGTAACATGAAACAAAGAACAAGTGGGAGAAAATTTGAAAGAGGGAAAATTGCCCCGTGTAAGGGGCAAAGAGAAAGATCACAAAGGCACAGATTTTCTTCTAAAGTACTTTCAGTGTATAATTGGGGAAATGATGGCTATCCCTTTTGAAATAAATTGTAGTTGAGCCCATGAAAGGGAATTAGAGCAGCACAGCTAGTATCTTACCCTTGAACAGAACAACCAATTCATTAACCTGGAATAGAAGAAGTCTGGAATAGAAGAAAGTAGTGTTCTCAAACCAGGATGGGCTGGGTTAGAATTTCCAGCTCCCAATTATATGGTTGGCATGTTAAATCTACTTGAAGGCACTAGGTTGGAAACATCTAAAATAATTCATCCCTTATAATCTTTCTTGAAAGATTTCTATTTTTGGAATTAGGTATATAATGAACTCCCTCTACATATGCATGGTCTGAATGGATGATAACTGCAACATCTGAACCAATTCTTGTGCCAAGTCCCAATTTGATATATTGATAACTGAAAGTATATAATCTAAAAAGGAGTTTGTGTAAATAGTTAATGAAGTTATAACTTCAATAACATCTTGAGCACTGATGACTTTATGTAGTTGGGTGATAAAAGTCTACAAGCATATCTGCAAATTTGGATTATTGCAGTGTGCTATGCATGGGACTACCATTGAAAAATATTTGAAAGCTACAATTGGTCCAGAATGCAGAAATATGTATAGTTTTGGAAGCTGCTAGGGAGGCACATGTAACACCACTGTTATGCAAGTTGTACTGACTGATGTTGGGAAACACCTATCCAGGCAGGGAGGAGGACTCAAGCAGGGAATTAGCCTTGAATCATTTACATACTCATAAGAGATCTAGGACTGATCACTCCCCCAAGCTCCATGGAATCCTTTTTATTTGTTCCCAATGGAAGGCAATCAATCTGGCCAGATGCCTATATTATAGGCAGAATACAATAAAATAGCTAGTTTGGATTCTACATACCCTGTTTCCCCGATAGTAAGACACCCCCGATTGTAAGACGTATCGGGGGTTTCAGGGGGGTCGGCTAATATAAGCCGTACCCCGAAAGTAAGACATATATCTTACTTTCGGGGAAACACGGGGGTATTGCCGCCTCCCTCTCATCTAGCTGCGCGCCGCCTCCTGCCCACATCCGCACCGTCCCCCTCTCCATACGTCGCCGCATCTGCCACCTCCCTCTGATCTTAATGAGCGCCGCCTCCTGCCCACTTCCGCACCGCCCGCCCTCCATACGTCACCGCGTCTGCCGCCTCCGTCTGATCCAAATGAGCGCCGCCTCCTGCCCACGCCTGCGCCGTCCCCCTCTCCATATGTCGCCGCGTCTGCCACCTCCCTCTCATCTTAATGAGCGCCGCCTCCTGCCCACTTCCGCGCCGCCCCCCCTCCATACGTCACCGCGTCTAAATGTTAATTTTATGGTTAAAACAAAAAATTCGACAACTTTTTTCCAATATAAGACATACCCCGAAAGTAAGACATAGTGGGGCTTTTGGGGATAAAAAGAAAGTAAGACACTGTCTTACTTTCGGGGAAACACGGTATGTGTATCTGGTTCAGAGATGGGTTCCTACCAGTTTGCCGCTCCAGTAGTGGCCAGCCAATTGTGCAATTTGCACATGACGTTTCTGGTTCTGTCTTTGCTGGTCCGTGCGCGGCACCATCTTACCCCGTAATTTTGGGTGATTTTTTTTTGCTCTCTGAGCATGCACAGAAGGAAAATCATCCTTCTGCACATGTGTGGAAGCAAAATCACACAAGGGGATGCGCACCTGTGTTGTTGTGATGTGCATGCAGCACACTGATAGGGTGATAAGAGGAACCCACCCCTGATCTGGTTGTTTTTGCCTGACACTGCTAATATGCTTGCGGGTCCAATTTATACTATTCATTATTACCTCTAAAGCTCTTTATGATAGGGCCCAGGATATTCGAAGAAACATCTTTCGACAATCAAATCAGCCCACCTCACATTCTGGCAGAAAGGGCCTGTCTCCTTCCCAAATAGCTATTCTAAAAATCAAGAGGCAGGGATTGGTTCTCTATGACTGTCCCAGTGGCTGGGAAAGACACAACTAGAGAAGCTGCTAAGAAATGAGACAAGCATCTCTTGTTCTATGTAGCCTCCATGAAGCTACAATAAAATTGCCATATGGAAATCTTCCTGCATTCTTCTCTGAAGTAGGTAAAGTCTCAGTCTAATATTAATAAGTGATCAACTGTAGATATTCAGATCACCTCTACCTAAAAGAGAAGAAGAAGAAAAAGGAAAGTACTACATTTGTTTACCAATAGCTCTCCAACCTGATTTTTTTGTGTGTGCTAAAAATACATTGCAATTGTATATTGCTGGTGACTGTCCAATAGTGATGGGCGAACCCAACGGGGTTCGAGTTCGGCAAGTTCGGACGAACTTTACACAAAATTCAGCCGAACCCGAACCGAACCCGAACCCGAATGGGGAATCCCTCCCATGAAGAGATTCCGGGGGCGGAGCTTTGATGTCATCGGCAGGTTGCTAAAGACGCCAAGGTGATCACTTCCTGGATTCCATGGAATCCAGGAAGTGATCACCTTGGCGTCCTTAGCAACCTGCCAGTGACGTCAAAGCTCCGAACGCCGAACACGACCCCAAACTTTGCCTGAAGTTTGAAAAAATTTCGGGTTTGTGTCTGGCATACCGAACACCGCAAAATTCGGTATGGACCCGAATTGTGCGGGTTCGGTTCGCCCATCACTACTGTCCAATATTGTCTCCAATTTTTAAATAATCATATTTTTCTCCATACACCAAGCCTTTTAATTTCTTTAACTATCTTGCTCAATCATCATCGAAAGAGGCTACCCCCCTCAAACAATATAGATTAAATGCCTAGGGCTGTAATGGTGAATTATGGCATGTGTGCCACAAGTGGCACACGTAACCATATCAGAGGGAATGCAAGGCCTTGCTCTATGTCAACTCCAGCATGTATGCATGTACTAGCCAGTTGATTTTTTGACCTTGGGGAAGGCCGTTTTGCCCTCTGGAGGCTTTAGGGAAACTTCCTTGAAGCTTCTGGAGTGCAAAAAATAGCACAATGGGCAAAACGGAAGTCAGTTTTCCAAACTTCTAGTTTGCTCATTGTACTGTTCTTTGCTCTTCGGGGCTTCAGGAAGCTTCCCTGAAGCTCTGGAGTACAAAAAACAGCACAATGGGCAAATCAGAACTTTATCAGAACTTCCTGTTTGCCCATTTGGATGTTTTTTCAACATCTCAGACTTCAATGAGGCCTGTGTGCATGCATGGGGAAAGGAGGGAATTGTCCTCATGCACAGGGGCAGTGCAGGGGGTGCACATGGTGTGGGGGAAGGGAATGTTAGCATATGCACACACACCCTTTTGGCACGCTAACAAAAAAGGTTTGCCATCACTGGCCTAGAGTATGATATTGAGATGAATTTGCTAATTGGAATAATGCTTCTTTTCATAAGAAAAAAAATACTCTTCAAAATTTTCTAGAAAATCTACAACCATGACTGAGAGAACTGGAAACCTATGATGCTTCCTCCTATCCCCTTTGCAAAAATGAAGTGACATTAAGCCTATATAAAATGCTGAATATTTAACTTGGTGTTAGCTTCATAAACAACATTTGCGTATCCAACATCATCCCAACAGATTGTACATGAAGGATGAAATGTTTTCCATACAAGCTATCAAACAAATGGATGAACGAGAAGAAAATGTTTATGTAACGATAACCATTCTATTATTAACTACTGGTTTGCATACATGCCTCCAATTAATGATAGAAAATGGGATGCAAGTCAGTTGAATCCTAATTACCATCATAACACTTTGTTGATTATGAACACTGTAACAGTAAATTGAGTCTGCTTTATTTGCATAACAACTCAGTAGGGTGTCAGTCATTGGACTGTCACACAGAAGTTTCCCCCCACCCACCCACAGCAGTATCTTTGGGTAAATATGCTCAAAGCTTCTCCTCACTCACAATTTCTTCTCTCTCTCCCTCCGTATCTGTTTTTCTCCCTCCATCTTTCCTTTCCTGTTTAAGACTGTAAGGACTATAATGGAAGGGTTTAATACTGTAATGGAAGGATTAAAAACCAAGGATTCCAAGTTAGCAGGAACAACTAACGAATGTGGAATATTGTGACTACTGGATGCTACTGAATTTGTAAATGGCTTTGTTTCATAAAGTTAGGGGAAATGAAATATTTGCAATTCATTCATAGCCAGGAAGTTTGACTTGCTCTATGATACCTGAATCAAAATACAAAACCTGCTTTTCAGTTTTATGTTTCCTTGGGAGCATTTCAGAATTGTAACCTAGTCTATCATAGTGACCGAGTTTAGCATGTTGGAATTTGTTGTTTCCTGAAGACTGCATAGGCTTGGCCGATTGGCGATGGACCTTCAGTGACATCAGGTGAGGGAGGTAGAAGCCTCTGAATTGATCAGTAAATCAGCAAAGACAATGAGAGTACTATGACAACCCAAGAGACAGTTGGTTCATCTCTCCAGTCTGGGGTTATTTACAGCATGATGAGGAAGTAAGTGGGAAAAGTTGGTGGGGGGAAAAATAGCCATAGACAATGCAAATGTTAAAGAAAAATATGTGTGACAATGGCAGGACATGAGGAATGAAATGCAAGAAGAATCCAGACCTACAAGTGTTTAGGAGAAACAAAGGATGACAACTAGTAATCCAGTTGTGATTGTGTAAAAGTCCCAGAATGCATCCACTTTAGCTGAATGTAGTGCCCCCTGCAGTTGGTGAATTATAATCTATGTTCTGAACTAGGATTCCACAAACCATGAAGCAGACTCCTTGTCCTGACAAAAACCCCTTTTAATTAAGTTACGGTGAATTCTTCTTATTCACATCCAGCAAAGTCTTTCAAGGGTAAATTTAGAGTCACAGACCTTATCTGGTATCTTCTTGGCAAGAGAGTCACGAACCAATTAAGTGAACCAATTGTCTCCTGCAAACTCCCATCCCCTTTAGCTCCTCTTTTAATCCCTATGGGAGGGGCCATTCATCATCCACCTGTGTCCTTACTCCCAAGTCGACCCTTGTTTCTTAGCTGTTCCCTTCTTCTGGCAGCTCTACAAATGGGCACACTGGGAATAGGCTCCAGCTGTTTGTCTGCCTCACTGATGTCTGACTCCAAAGGCAGCTGATAATTCTCAGACTGCCCTGCCTCATCTGTGCCTCCAACTCAGAGCATTTGTCAGAGTCCAGAACCAGGTCTAACTTACTTTGCTGCCGGTTTGCTTCCCCCCTGTGCCACGTGGGCGCACCTCGTGAGCATGCATGTGCTTTATGCATGCACACTTGTGCAGTAGAAAAAAAATAATTTTTAAAAATCCAAAAACAAGATCGTGATAGATGCACAATGCTGGTAACTCAGCTTTTGTGCATGCAAAGAAGAAAAAAATAACACAGAAAAAATTTGAAAGAAAGAATTAATTTTTTTTTTTAGAAAGATGGCTTCCATGGACCGGCACTGACTGCTCTGGTTCCATGATGTCATTGTGATGTCACCAGCAGTTTGCTACCGTTTGGGCAAACTGGTCCAAACCAGGAGGAATCTACCTCTGTCCAGGATTGGCCCATGTTCCTTCCCAACCTCCCTATTGTCTGAATCTGCTGCCAGCTCTGCTGTTTGCTGGCAGGTCACAACAATCTAGTGAATGATCTACATATATCCATCCTCAGATTTTCATTTCTTGCCACAGCTCCACAAAATTTATTTTATTTAGCTGTTTATAAGAGCTCCACAAAATTTATTTTTGAACCCAACACTTGTTAAATGGCATTTGTTATTATGCTGAAGGATTTTTGAACTCTGTGCTTGCTACATCCCATGCTATGAAGAAGATTCATGGATGTTGTTGAGTTGAATGAAGTCATCTGAGAATAGAAAGGCTCCTTGCTGGATAAATCCAGTAATGGGGAGCCAAAAATTTTACTGCCACAGTGTGGATGTGGCTTATTTTGTGGATGTGGCTTGATGTTCATGTGACTGGGTAGGAGTGGCTTGCCGGCCATGTGACCAGGTGGGAGTGGCTTGAAGGATCATCATCGTTCAAGTGAACTGTTAAGTGCTTGACTTTCAATCTCACCATTGTATCTCTCTGGGGTGACAATTTGCTTCGTGTTTCCTGCAATCTCCTTCCTGGGTCACTCCCTGCCTCAGGCTGGGTAGCTAGGCAAATGGGTTCTGATCAGCTGTTGAGAAAAGAGGGGGGGGAGGAAATGGGCCCCCTGCAACTCCTGCCAGTTCTGGTCTCTCTGCCGTTTTCCGAGGAAGAGGATGGGAGGGGGGGATAGTCAGCTGCAGCTGGACACACAGCTTCATTTCTGCCTGCTGCCCACCCCTGGATATTTCTTATGAACTTGTCTGCTTTACATAGAGGCAATCATTTTCAGTTTCTTAACTGTGTCAGAAGTCCTGGTGTTTGTGAATCTGTTCTTTTTCACCTGTCTCTAGGTTTCTAGAAATCCATATGAAGTTTTGTGAGGAATTCATGATGATTTTTTTATAGGAGTGAATATAACACTCTTTCCAGTATTACAAGGATTTTCTCCCACCGGGGAGATTTCTAAATGTCATGAAATTAGATTTGAGGGAGAAAAACAGGTGCAGGCTCAGAAGGAAAATGCACAGCTGTGTTGAGCTACGTACACTACTCTGTAATTCAAAGCATTTTCACAAAAACAAGACCTCCTGGAAAAGATTTATTCCCATCGCCACAAAAGACCAGCTGAGGTGTTTGTGATTGATACTTCAGGTAGCAGATGGCACTGAGGTTTGAGTATCCATATGTGCATGTAAGAATTTGTTCTATTCTTTGATATAGAAAAGTAGCACAAGGGTCAGGCAGAGCCTTTTTGTCATTGCTGCTTTTTCTTGAGTAGAAAAATGACTGAAATGTATTTTAGCACAGGAAGTTGTTAAGAAGTCATCAGTTAGGGTTGGGAACCCTTCAAAAATGCTTTGGAAGAATGCTTTGGACCTTGTTTCGCCTAGCACTTCTACAGCCAGGCTTCCTTCAGACTTCTGCCTGAGCCTGAAGGAAAAAATAAATTGCTGCTGCGAATTAACTATAATGATTGGATTCCTTCAAGCAGCAATTTTCGATGTTGGGCTAATGTATCTTGTGATGTACGATCTCCTAAAATTAGAAATAAACTTGCACTAACCTGCATGAAATAATACTGTCGGGCCAAAGTCATAGTTGACTTGGAGGTTGTGGCCTGCCCAATTTATGCTTTAGAATATATTCTTGCTGTGGGAACATAGGAGGGGCTGTTGCATGAGGGCTGTAGAAATGTAGCCATAACAAATTCCTTCTAGAGTCTCAAGGTCATCCTTCGTTCAGTATCTGCCCGGAAGCTGATGGGAGTAGTGGACACTTTGGCAAGGGACGACTGGTCAATGTGATGAGAGTAAAGGAATGAACTTTAAACTGGGTGGAGAAACCTTCATAGCTTTAGATTTGGGTTTCTCACAAATGCGCCAACCTGGCTTTGTTAATAAATTGCAACTTTGAGGAAATATGTGCTTGCCATTAAACTGGCTTAAGATATCATTAAAACAATTAAAACCCATACATATCATTCCATGGCCGGATCTCACCAATTACAACCATGAACTCAATGGCCTCAGGCATGCCAGAAAAGTCAAGTCTTAACTGCTTTTTGGAAGGCCAATAGGGTGGGGGAAGTCCTGACATCTGGAGGTAACTGGTTCCAAAGATCTGGGGCAGTCACAGAGAAGGCCCTCCACGGGCATGCCAGCCAACCCTATTTAGCTGACAGGACCTAGAGGAGACCAACTCTGTGGGATCTCATCGGTCACTAGGAGGTGGTCTAGAAGATAACCTGGCCCTAAGCCATGTAGGGCTTTAAAGATAATGACCAACAACTTGAATTTTGCCCCGAGACCAATAGGGAGCCAGTGCATCTCACAGAAGATTGGTGTAATGTGGGTGTATCTAGTGCACCTACAACAGCTTGGGCAGCTGCATTTTGGATCAGTTGTAGTCTCTGAGCACTCTTTGAGGGTAGTCCCATGTAGAGTGTATTGCAATAATCTAATTGTGAGGTGGCAAGGGCATGATTGACTGTGAGGAGTGCCTCTCGATCCAGGTAGGGTCACAGTTGGTGCACTAGATGAACTAGTGAAAAGGTCCCTTTAGCAACAATTGTCAAATGTTGATCTAGTTTTAGCTGTGAGTTTAACCCTGCTGTGCTTTTCAGGAAAACTCCCTAATGGTATGTTCCCGGGTCTATTTGACCCAGACTACAAATTGATCATTTTAGGTACTTATATTTGGTCTTTTTGAAAGCTTTTTTCACTTGGAAACAAGTTTGAATATTTCTGCACACATTGAAATGAAAATTGAAATGAAAAAAATAATGCTTATTGGTTTATTTTGCTGATAAAATGTGTGCCCCCCGTTTTTGTGAATTTGTTTTCAATTTATGCATAGTTTTGCTTGCAAAATGCGTTCTATTTTACTAAACCTGGTGTAGGATTGGTAGCTTGAATATTTCTGAACATAATGATATAAAAAGTGAACTGGAAAGATTGATGCATATTGGTTTATTTTGCTGATGAAATGCGCCACCCCTGTTTTTGTGAAATATTTTTCAATTTATGGCTAGGTTTGCTTGCAAAATGTGTTCTATTTTACTAAAGTTGGTGTGGGATTGGTAGCTTGAACATTTCTGAACATAATGATATGAAAATTGAACTGGAAAAATTGATGCATATTTGTTTATTTTGCACATAAAAGTCTCCCCCCCCCCATGTTCAATTATTTCAATTTATTTATTGTTAATTTCAAACTTACATACTTGTTTTTAGTAAATGGATTTCTTTCATAAAAGTAGTTGTATGGCTATCATGTGCTTGCTTTTCAAAAGGATATTCCAAATATTTCTAGCCAAATATATATAAAAAGTGAAAATAACACAGCAAGGCCGAGGGAGGGGGTGGCCCTTTTGTGGCCAAAATAAACAAATAAGAATCATTTTTTTCAGTTCATTTCTATTTTTTGTATGATCAGGAATGTTCAATTTAGTATATCAAAACTTTTGGGGGAAACTTCCTTAGAGATTTGCAGCCTAAAAAAATATAAATTTACACGAATTTCAGAAAAAATGGGGGGGGGAGCATTTTGATCCAAATAAAAATATAAGCCTCAATTTTTTCAGTTCAATTTTCATATCATTATGTTCAGAAATGTTCAAACATGTTTCTCAGTGAAAAAGGTTTTCAAAAAGACCAAATTCAAGTACCTAAAAAAAATCATTTTGGTCAGGGTCGTATATGACCCGAAACAGACTCAACGTGATTTTTTTCTTTGCCCAGAAAAAAATTAGCCCCCACCCCCACAAATATTTTTATGATGATCAGCAATGTTAAATTGAGTAAATGAATGCCTAAGATATTAAAAATATTTTGGATTTGAGCCTAAAAAAATATAAAGTGAAAATGGTTGCAAGCAGCCAAGGGGGGCGGGCTTATTTCTGATTTTAAAAATACCAATAAGAATCATTTCTTTCAGTTCATTTATATTTTTCTTATATTTAGAAATGTTCAAACTACCAATCCCACACCAACTTTAGTAAAATTGAACACATTTTGCAAGTTAAACTATCTATAAATTGGGGGGGGGGGAAATCACAAAATGGGTGTGTGTGTCTGCTTTTTATAATCAAAATAAAGCAATATGCATAATTTTTTTTAGTTCAATTTTCATATCATTGTGTGCAGAAATGTTCAGACTACTTTCCAAGTGAAAAAAGTTTTCAAATTGACCAAACAGAAGCACTTCAAATGAACAGTTTTCGGTCCAGGTCAGGGTGATCCAGGAACAGAACAAGTGTGACTTTTTTTTTCAGGAAGAAAGAAACCCCCCACCCCCAAAAAAATTCTCATAGAGAGAACCCCTGAAATGATGAAAAGTCATGAAATGTCAAGTTTCAGATATGCAGAGAAAATTTTTTACAGGGTCTCAAACTTTGATTTCGGGTCTCACTGACCCGAACAGCACAGCAGGGTTAAGAGGATCTCCACATTTCAAACCTGTTCTGAGGGGGACAATTTATCCCCCCCAAGTGCCAAGGATGGACAGTTGAGAATCAACAGCTGAGAATCAAGGGAGAACCAACTATACCCCTTAATTCCAGATCATATCTCCACTGCCCTGAGAGGAACACCAGGTCAAGTGTTTCCCTCCCCATGAGTCGGACCCTGAACTACTTGGGTCTGTTCCATGGTTGAAATTCATTAACTCCTGAGTCAAATCCGAGAATTTGCCAAGTGATGGCAAGTTAGTCCCCCAGTACCATAAGCCTGGGGAACTCTACCACCCATTTGGCTACCTCCTCTTGCAGCACAGGCAGGGCCATTGTAATGCAGCTGGGAGGCAGGTATGTCAGCAGTAAGCCCAATGGATCCCCTGAGTCCAACTTCAAGAAAAGAGACTCACACCCAACAATCTCTGAGGCAGGGATCCTGTGAGGAAGTAGACTCTTGCTAGCAGTAATTGCCACTCCTCCACCCCTTCCCTGAGGTTGCGGATGATGCAGTACTTGAAACCCATCTGGGCACATCTCTGAGAGGGGGACACACTCCTCCTGGCCCAGCCAGGTCTTAGTTATACATGCCAGATTAGCTTCCTCCTCCAAGGTTAAGTCTCAAACAAAGGAAGCCTTGTTAACAATAGATCTGGCATTAAACAGATGCAGCTTGAGCCCAGGGCCCTGACATCCCAAATCACCAGGTATATGAGATGAGCCCAGTGAACCAGAATCAAAAGGGCTGGAACAAGTAATTGCTTTAATACAGCGAATCCTAGTTCCCCAGGAGCGGCCTACCCCATGGCTCCTGCCATATCTACCTCTCCCAATTATAACAGCAATACCCTGGCTCTCCAACTCCCCAGAGGTACCTCCCTCCACCACTTCAGCACCCCTTCCCCTACAGGCAAAATCTCACATCCATACTAGGCCAGGGGTCATAACTGAGCCCTCATCTGCTTCTGTTTATTTTATTTTATTTTATTTATTTATTCATTCATTCATTCATTCATTCATTCATTCATTCATTTATTTATTGGAATTGTATGCCGCCCCTCTCTGTGGACCCGGGGCGGCTAACAACAGCTGTTTATTATATAGCAGAAATGTCAGCTTCCACACTGCCTGAATGCTTCAGCTGCCATAGAAACTGAGGGGTGGAGGGAAGGTTAGGTATTTGGGAGTTGGTGGGGGAAGCTGCGCTGGAGATGTCTCTTCCTGTGCTTGATTAGGGGGCCTAGGGGCCTAGAAAGAAAAGTTCTCATCACACACTGCCAGGCTACATGGACATGTTTACAGCCTGCTCAAGGTCAACAGCGTCAACGGACCAGATGTTGAAGCCCAAACAGCCACTGTACCCATCTGACATCTTTGGACATTGAGATTGGATGATTTGCCCAGGGGGTTATGAGGGGAGGGTTTTAGGATTATTTATATATGCCTTTACACACCTTTTGCCTCAGATCTTGCTTTCATTTTGTCTTTATCAGTTCTTGTCTCATATAAGAACTCTTCTCTATCAACATGGAGTTGGGTTTTTCCCCCTGGACTTTGAATGGAAGCACACCTTACAGTTTAGTACATTAATAGCTGTTTATTACATAGCAGGAATATAAATGGGAAACTGTCCTTCATTCTCTTAAACAGAGTTCCTTGACATATTGTACGTCAATAAACCGCAGTAAGTCTCATTCACATGTTGTCCTATTTATTTCCAGTTCTCTTTTAACAGTCACAACTTCTAAACACATACTATGTTTTCTGCCTACCAGTGCCACTCTGAAGGACACTTTTCATTCAGCCGTTCATGGAGCGTAGGTGTTAGATGGCTTCAAGAAGCTCACCTTGGACTATTATTATTTTTAATTGGAAGTTTGACAATGTGATTTGGTATTAGCTGCTAACCTTGCTGGAAGTGGGGGTTGGAGAAGGGGTAATAAACGTGTGAGGATAGGCTTTATGAGAAAGCTGAGCTTTCCACACCAATTGAACGTGCCGTGGTAATAACATTATGGGAAATTGTGCATAGGAGAATATTTGTGGCTTGTGGTTGAATGGTGAGCTATCAGTGCTCTCTGAGCTTGGTTATTTGCTTACAGACATTTCATTACCCAACCAGGTAAGATCTTCAGTAATGAAACATCTGCAAGAAAACAACCAAGGACTCTATAGTATGGATGGGCATATGTGTATGTAATTTCTATTTTTTTTAAAAAAATAAATTCATTTAAATTGTCTGCTGCTCAGTCTGGGTGGAGCAGCTTTTATCAATTACAGTATTCCCTCACTACTTCGCGGTTTATTTTTTGCGGATTCGCTACTTCACAGGTTTTCAAAGGGGACTTAAATCCATTAAATCCACTGAAAATTTTAAATCCATTAATTCATAAAATTCTTCTACAGTACTACTGTACTCTATTAAAGAAACTGGTAGGATATCACATGTAGTTTCAGCTGAGAAATATTATAGAATGACTGTTTAATGCAAAGAGTGAGTTTTAAAAGTCCAAATACTCGTTAAATACATAAAAAATATCTTTCCTCTACTTCACGGAAATTTGGTTTTTTATGGGTGGTCTTGGAACGCATTATAAACAAAAAAATGCTACTGCTTTCTTTGCCACTAGAAAGACCTGCAGAGACCTACAAATATTTCTGAGAGAAGTCAAATCCAAGTGTGGTAGTACCTCTATCTAACTTTTCTAGATAACAACCGGGTGTTCAAGATTTTTTTGCCTCTTCTTCAGAACCATTTTCCAGTTACAAACCTGAGCCTCTGAAACTGTAACCAGAAAAGGCAGGGAGAAGCCTCCCTGGGGCCTCTTTAGGAATCTCCTGGGAGGAAACAGGGCCAGAAAATGTGGGGAGAAGTCTCCACGGGGCCTCCCTAGGAATCTCCTGGGAGGAAACAGGGCCTCCACCCTCCCTGTAGTTTCCCCAATTACTGGCATTATTTGCTTTTACATTGATTCCTATGGGAAACATTGCTTCTTCTTACAAACCTTTCTGCTTAAGAACCTGGTCACGGAACGAATTAAGTTCGTACTTAGAGGTACAACTGTATATGTAGAATCCTTATCTGTAGTTCGTCATTATCTGGTAACACACTATCCTGTGTTCAATACATGTCATGTTAAGCTGGTAACAACAGTTCCTGACCAAGGAAGTAAAAGGCTTGCAGAGTTTCATCAATCAGGTTTCACATAGGATATTTATAGAATCTTGGAGAATTAATAAGAAAATTGAAGTCTTCATTGATAAGCATATGAGCATGTGCACGATAGCTGAAATAACCGAGAAACACGGTTGCTAACTTTAAATGTTTATTCTCAGCAGGAGACTAACTAGACGCGGAAACACTTTCACTCAGACGCGAGCTAGAGAGAAGCGCGTAAGACCGGAGGCACTCTCCTTTTATACAGTTTCACCCGGCAACAAGCGACGGCTGACAGCTCTCCAAGATTGGCGCCAAACCGTAGCAGCCAATAGGAAACAGGTAAACACTTCTACTACAAATAGTGAATTCTGCTTAACAACTCTACTTTTTAAACTTTGCCCAGCTACAGAATTTTATGGAATCTTCTGGTCATAACAATAGCAATAGCACTTAGACTTATATACTGCTTCACAGGGCTTTACAGCCCTCTCTAAGTGGTTTACACAGTCAGCATATTGCCCCCAACAATCTGGCTCCTCATTTTACCCACCTCGGAAAGATGGAAGGTTGAGTCAATCTTGAGCCCTGTTAGGATCAAACCCCTGGCAGTCAACAGAATTAACCTGCAATACTGCATTCTCACCACTGCACCCCCACAGCTCTTAATTGGAGTGGGGGGGATTGTGAATTTCTTCAATTTCTAGGTTCCCTAGCTAAGGACTTGCTTAAGAGATAAGGCTGAAATATTCATCTGTCCCATCATTTGCCATATTTTGAACAACTTCCTTTCCCCCTTCCCAGATTCCAAGAATTTGCTTATAGTAGGTGTTAAATCAGAAGCTGGAGGCCGAGGAAGGTTAACAGCTTCTTTATTAGGCAAACAGGAACAGTAGAAGTGACCAGCTCGCAGGTAGGAAGTGACTACTGGCTAATGGCTAAAGCTGCATCTTATATACCTTTGCTTAGCGCGGGAAAACTGTGTGTCCACCTTTTTTAAACTTTCGCACCAAGGTTTCCCTTGGCTGCGCCTAAGCCAATCAGCGGTCACCTTTATTTAAAAGTACAAACATAACAGTAGGTATAATTCATTAATCCTTTTTAAACAGAATCCTTTGGTTCACTTCAGCTGCCTTATAAAACTCCAATTCATGAAAGACATATGTTTTTAAAGCAATTTACACATCTTTGCTGACACTTTTGACAGGATAGATTTAAATAGACATACTTTTTAATATTAAAAAGTACATAAAGTCCTATCCCCCTCAATGTGGAATACCTGAATCCAGGATGCTGCAGTCATAATTTCAAATTATCCATTCATCTTTTAAAGACAGTGGTGCAAGGACAAAGAGATGTGTGTGGGATATGAGGGTTAAACTTGGTTTCCAACATAGGAAATACAGTGCAGCCAAGAAACCTCTAGGGGTCTGCAGTGAATAATAAAGTCCACATTTCCAGCATTATGAGATGAGGGAGAGCAGTTGGTTATGAATAATTCATCCTTTGATAAATGTAATGTCACTTTGCGATATATGCATAAACAGGGGGTTTTGCGTGTGCATCTCACCACTAAACAAGCCAAAGGTCAGCTTGTGTCAATGGCATTTACAGCCCACAATTTAATGAGAAGAAAGGATATTTATGGAAAGGGTGCATATTTAAGGAAATTAGAGCAAACATTTCAGCTGGGAACCTGGATATTACTAACAGCCTACCTATTTGAAACCTTTTGTTAAGATGGGCCATTTCAGGTCCCTAATGTAAACAAAAATGCATTTAATACTCATACAGGGAATAGGAAAGATTTTTCAAGCGGGGATTACTGGTATCATCCGAAAAGAGGGTTCGTTCTAGAGAAAGTCTCTAAGGGTTTCAGCAAATACAAAGGTACAGACATATACAAAGAATTTGCAGTCATGTTTAAGAATGTTTTGAAAGGGAAAAGTCAATTAAGTTATTGGAAAAGACTTAATATTTTCTTAATATTTTCTTACATTCTTTTTTTAAATAGATTGAGAGGCATTGCGAAGTTACAGCTATGTTCACTACTCTTGCTATGTTATTTTGCTTCCCAGAGATACAAACAAAATTCACCCTGATCAGTTATAAGGACATTCACCCTATTAATACCATTACAGAGTCTGACAAAAGATGCTAATTCTTTTTCATATTCAGGTAATGTGTTTTTGTGGGAACCAAGATGGCCAAAGAGGACAAAGTTAATTTGATGCAGATGACGGTTCCTTATTCCCTACCTTGGGATCAAATACCAGCATGTGACTGCAGTTTCAGATAGGAAGCTAGTTACATATTACTTTAATAATGTAACTGGTAAGTAGGCCATGTAAAATGAAACCTGATTTCCAGATAGGACTATTCCCAGAACATGTAGTCCACTTCATATATGGAATAGCTTGGCTTGAGATTAGAGTGACCTGTTCCCGGGTTGGACAACTTCCAAAACAATGGGAAGAGAACATTCAAGGGCAGAACATTTTATGACTGCATCGTTGCTGGACTAACAATCAAAATTCTCTAAAGCATAATATGGAGTGCAGTTTGACTTTTATTTTTATAAATGTAATTCATTTGTCCATATCTCAAAGGATATACAGTTATGTCCCTTCGATAACTTGTTAATCTAGGCTGTTTTGTCCCCCCTGAGGCTTCAGGTAAGCTTCCTGAAACCCAGAAGTGTGAAAAATGGTTCAATGGGCAAACTGGAAGTTCAAAAAAATGGACTTCCAGTTTGCCCGTTGAGCCATTTTTCACACTCTGGGGCTTCAGGAAGCTTCCCTGAAGCCTTCGGAGTACGAAAAACAGCACAACGGGCAAACTGGAAGTCCATTTTTCAGAACTTCTGTTTTTCCTGTTTTTTTCACTGTCCCAGGTTTCAGTGAGACCTGTGCACATTTGTGGGTGGGTGGGGGTGGGGGGTTGTGTGCATGTGCAACAGGCAGCATGGGGGGGGGAGGTGCATGTGTGTGGGGGCACACAAACCAAAAACGTTTTGCCATCCCTGCTGTATGGTGTCATATAATACAGGTATCCCTTGACAAGACTGGCTGCTTAGCGACCGTTCAAAGTTAGGATAAGCTACTTGTAACCTTGTTTCTATATTACAGATGCTGCTGCAGCACCATCATTTTTTGCTCTTTCAAGCAGGGATGCTGGGCCTATCTTGCCCCCATCCACATTGAGGAGAGCAGGGTTGGGATCATGTAGTTGCCTTGCTTAATGACTATCATGACTTGTGATTGTAAAAGGCAGGCTCCAGTACTATCACGAGTTTACTATCTGTTTACTATCTGTCTTCATTTGTCATAAGATGACAGATGCACTCTTCTGTCCTTTTTCCTGATTTTTATGCTATGGGCATCCCTTTCCAAGTGGCATACAAATCTAATTAATAATAATAATAATAATAATAATAATAATAATAATAACAACAACAACAACAACAACAACAACAACAACAACTCATGATGATGATGACGACTATTATTATTATTATTATTATTATTATTATTATTATTATTATTATTATCCCTTTCCAAGTGGCTTAGTGGGGACTGGATGTGTTCCTATGGTCTGAGACTGAACATGGCATGAAAGATCATTGTGTGCACATCATTCTAATCATTCTATTGAGCCATGGTGGTGCAGTGGTTAGAGCGTTGTACTGCAGGCTATTGCTGACTGCTGACTGCCTGCAATTTGGCAGTTCAAATCTCACCAGGTTCAAGGTTGACTCAGTCCTCCATCTTTCTCAGGTGGGTAAAATGAGGAACCAAGATTGTTGGGGATAATATGCCGATTCTGTAAATCGCTTAGAGAGGCCTGTAAAGTGGTATATAAATCTAAGTGCTATTGCTATTGTTTCTTTCTGTATTTAAAGATAGCATCCATGGTCCTTCCCAATGGCGAGGAACCCAAGAATCTAAATCAATGAAGGATATTCTTTAAATCCCTTCATTGATAAAACATTCCAAATGGGTAACTTTAATGAAATGTTTTGTTTGTTTGTTTGTTTGTTTATTTATTTATTTATTTGTTTGTTTGTTTGTTATACAAATATAGTATTGTATTGTAGTATGTTTAACATAGTGTAAGTATAATGTAGAGATAGAAAAGATAAAAAGACATTAGGACAGGAATGGTAGGCACAAAGGTGCATTTATGCACGCACCTTATAAATAGGTAGAATCTTAAATGTATGTAGAATCTTCAGTTCTATACAATGAGAGCAAAGCAGCTGATTTATGCTCTTGTCATCTCACATCTGGATTATTTCATCAATTTGTTGGCTAGATTAGCCAATGCTTTTTCTCTCTCCTAATCTCCTAATCAGGGTCAAGAACAACACCATTCCTATTTTTGACCTGCCCCAAATCCTTCTGTTGTCAAACCCTATGTTGATTTAGAATTTGGAGAATGTGCCAGTTTAAGTTGCTGGCATTACCTCATTAGATTTTGTACACAGCTATATCTGGTTATTTGGAAAAGTTGGTTGTAGTTCATGTGCCAATCCGGTTGGCCTTCTCATCTAACCAGGATTGATTGGTACATCCCGAAGGTGTGATTCCAATGGTGCCTTATCAGGGCCTCATGACCTACTGAACACAAGGGGGCAGTGATGTCTAGCTGTCGAGCATTTACAAGTACTCTTGTCTGTTGCTCAGGAGAGATTAGTGTAAGAAGTTGCAAAGCTGGCTGAGGAATACTTGGAGTTGAGGTCCACAAGTCTTAAATTTGCCAAGGTTGGAGACCCATGGTTTGGATCACATTCTGATTTCAGGAAGTTTACACATACATACAGATTATCTCAGTTACTAATAGAGCTTCCTTGAACTAAAATAGCCACATTGCAGTTGAAAATTCCCTCTATCTAGAAGCTGCCCAACTCCCAAATGATTCTAGTGTCTTATACCTCAAAAGTAGGATATAATAAAATAATTATGTACATTAAGAGTTGGGTGGCATATAAATTGCACAAATAAATAAATTGCACAAATAAATAAATAAACCTATTTCCTGAAGCACCTGAAGCAGTGATGGGCCCGGTTAGGTCTCACAGAGTTGGCCTTCTCCAGGTCCCGTCGACTAAACAATGTCGTCTGGCGGGACCCAGGGGAAGAGCCTTCTCTGTGGTGGCTCTGACCCTCTGGAACCAACTCCCCCCAGAGATTAGGATTGCCCCCACCCTCCTTGCTTTTTGGAAACTCCTTAAAACCCACCTTTGCCGTCAGGCATGCCCATGTAGTTTTTGTGTATGATTCGATTGTGTGCTTGTTTTTTATATATTGGGGCTCTTTTGTTTTTTTGTTTTTTTTAATTTAAAACTGTAATTTAGATTGCGAAATATTAGATTTGTTACTATGTTTTGTTTACCATTGTTGTGAGCCGCCCCGAGTCTATGGAGAGGGGTGGCATATAAATCCAATAAATCTAATCTAATCTAATCCTACGGGAACAATCAGGAACGCAGTTCTGGTAGCAAAATTTGGAGGTCCACCCCGGAGCACCCAATTTGCACTGAAAGTTGTTGAAACAAAAAGCGTAAGCCAGGTCCACAGTATGGTAGTAAAACTTTTGGTAGCCCATCACTGATCTGAAGGCAGGACAAAAAGCAATGGATGGAAACTAATTAAAGAAAAATCCAACCCAGAACTAAGCAGAAATTTCTTGACGATTAGAACAATTAATTAGTGAACGGCTTTCCTTCAGAGGTTTTGGGTGCTCCAAAACTGGGGTTTTTTGAGCAGAGACTGGACAGCCACTTGTCTGGAAGGGTATTGGGTCTCCTGCTCGAGTAAGAGGTTGGTCTAGAAGTCCTCTAAGGTCCCTTTTAACTCTGTTATTCTGTTATTCTATTAACTCCTGAGTGATAGTTTCTCACCACACATACAAACCCAGCTGTTCTGTTATTGTGGCCATTTTCTCTGAAGCATGTCCATGGGGCTATTATTTATCCCAGTGGTCCCCAAACTACGGCCCGCGGGCCGGATGCGGCCCAACGAGGTCTTTTAACCGGCCCGTGGCAAGCTCACGAGATTTTACTGGTCGATAAAATAAGCTCCCGAATCTCCTGTCAACTCACCGCAGTCGGCTGCTCAGCGAGGAGAAGGTGGAGAGGCAAGGTGGCGGGGAGCAAAGTGGGACTGCAATTGGCCCCTTCCTTTGTCGCCTTTAGGGAGAGAAACTGTTGCTGCCCTATGGCAGAGCAGCAACAGTTCCTCTCCCTAAAGGCGAGAAAGAAATTGGCCAATTGCAGGCCCGCTTTCTTCCCCGCCCCCTTGCCTCTCCACCTCCTCCTCCGCGGTGAGTGGACACGAAATTCATGAAAAGGCGATTGGCAATTGAAAAACTGTCCACTGAAAGTCACAGCTAAGTGCACCATGGCTAAGTTTGTGTGTGGGGGGGAGGCGGCTGCTTGAAAACCCCTGACCTCCATCGCCTCCCCCCCACGGCACAAGGCGAGCACACCTCGCCGCTGACACAGGCGGCGGGGACTGCCCTGTCCCCCTGTCCCTCCTGCGCAAAACTACGCAGCCCCAGATCACTCGCTTCTCCAGCCAGCAAAGCCGACTGCCCGGCTTTGCTGGCTGATGCAGGAAAGGAAAGCGTCACATTTAAAAAGCACGCCACTTTCTGGGACTGCGGCACCGTGGTGGCCTTCAAGCGCGGCCCTTCGCGGCGCCCCACCACCCCTTCCTGCAGGAAGAGATCGGGCACTTTACCGGGAAGTGGAGGCGGCGTGGGGCCGGACGCTGGGTGCCGGGAAGGGCGAAGGAGTGGACGCGCCTCTCAGCTGCAGAGCGGAACAGGGGTGGAGATCAGCGGCGGAGTCCGGTGTTGGGGGCCTGGGGCCATGCGGGACCGCTCATCCAGGCTTGCCGGTCCACGCGCGCCTGGATGAGCGGTCCCGCATGGCCCCAGCACCAGACTCCGCCGCTGATCTACACCCCCGTTCCGCTCTGCAGCTGAGAGGCGCGTCCACTCCTTCGCCCTCCCCGGCACCCAGCCGCCTCCACCTCCCGGTAAAGTGCCCGATCTCTTCCTGCAGGAACGGGTGGTGGGGCGCCGCGAAGGGCCGCGCTTGAAGGCCACCACGGCGTCGCAGTCCCAGAAAGTGGCGTGCTTTTTAAATGTGACACTTTCCTTTCCTGCATCAGCCAGCAAAGCCGGGCAGTCGGCTTTGCTGGCTGGAGAAGCGAGCGATCTGGGGCTGCGTAGTTTTGCGCAGGAGGGAGAGGGGGACAGGGCAGTCCCCGCCGCCTGTGTCAGCGGCGAGGTGTGCTCGCCTTGTGCCGTGGGGGGGAGGTGATGGAGGTCAGGGGTTTTCAAGCAGCCGCCTCCCCCCCACACAGAGATGAGAGAGAAAGAAAGAGAGGGACAGAGAGAAAGAAAGAGAGGGACAGAGAGAAAGAAAGAGGGACAGAGAGTAAGAAAGAGAGGGACAGAGAGAAAGAAAGAGAGGGACAGAGAAAAAGAAAGAGGGGGACAGAGAGAAAGAAAGAGGGACAGAGAAAGGGAGAGAGAGAAAGAGAAAGAAAGGTAGAGAAAGAGGGAGAGAGAAAGAGAGTGAGTGAGAGAAAGAGAAGAGAGAGAGAAAGAAAGAGGGGAGAGAGAAAGGAAGAGAGAGAGAGGACAGAGAGAAAGAGTGAGAACTAGAAAGACAGAAGGACAGAGAGAAAGGGAGAGAGAAAGAGGAAGAATAAATATTAAATATTGTATTTGTTCCCATTTTGTTTTTTACTTTAAATAATGTATGTGCAGTGTGCAAAGGGGTTTGTTCACGTTTTTTTAATAGTCCGGCCCTCCAACAGTGTGAGGGACAGTGAACTGGCCCCCTGTGTAAAAAGTTTGGGGACCCCTGATTTATCCCATCCTCCCCAAAAATATGCAAATAGGCTGCTTTTGGGATGCTGACTGACCCAGATAATGGTGAGATCCCAACATAAACCATATAACCGACATGACTTATGCTAAGATTTTGCTGGCACATCTGGTTTTGCTTATGCCATTTCCTCTACCTTTCTCCAAACTAGAAAGAAAACAATTTGCCATGTGGCTCTTTTTCATTTGAGTTTGTTTTTAGTTTATTTTAGGGTTTTGTTTTTGTTTTTTGTTTTGCTAAAAGGGAAATAACTGGGCAAATGATTTTCCCCCCCTTTGTAGTTTTGCTAAAATTGGATCTTGCTGTGATTTAAGCTTTTGGTTGGAAGACAAAGCAGGAGGTGCAAATTGAAACTTCTGCAGTTGATGAGGAAGGTTTCAAAGATGATTTGCTCATCATCTTTGAAATTTGCAGCCTCAAATATGTTGTTTTAAGGGAGTTTCAAGGATTATTAGAAGCTCTAATTATTCCCATTCCAATTAATGGCTGAACTCCCACTGGGTTAATTTTAAAGTTTTTATCTGTGAATTTCAGAAAGGGAATAAATCACAATGTGAAGGGATCATACTGAGATGTACAACAATTGTTTGTGATTATCAGGCAGCTCCTGATCTAATGAAAAAATTATTGCAAAAACCTTGTGCCTCGTTGTCATTATTTTAGATGTACAATATCTGGCTTGCTATAATCTAGACAAGTAATGGTGACAAAGAATTGGAGTTTTCTGTATCACCTTGCATTCATCCTGATATTTGCAACCAAGATACGACAGACTTATTTATTTGATAAATCAGCAAATGGATTAAAGTCAGAAGCTGTAGGCCTCTGCATTTTATTTATATATATCTGGATGGGAAGCTGATCCCATAAAACATTTCTTGTCTGCCTTATCACCTCACTTTGTTTTTTTTTGTTTTTGTTTTAGTGTTGGTGTTGCTTCAAGTCTTTTGCAATCTGAGCAAGAATCAGTCATTTTACAATGCTGGATATGCACTATTTTGACTTTTTTCAGAATTTCAGAGCACAGATTTACATTGAATCATATGGCCAATATGGTGAATACTGGGTAATTAAAGACAAATACGTTTTTGTTTAATAGGCGAAGGAATTTTGAAAAGAACCTGTATCAGACAAAGGAAATGTCTTCTCAATATGAAGTTGTCCAAGAACAATCCATTCAACTTCGAGAAGGGCGGCTCAGAAGTCAAATGAATGAATGAATGAATGAATGAATGAATGAATAAGCAAGCAAGCAAGCAAGCAAGCAAGCAAGCAAGCAAGCAAGCAAGCAAGCAAGCAAGCAAGCAAGCAAGCAAGCAAGCAAGCAAGCAAGCAAGCAAGCAAGCAAGCAAGCAAGCAAGCAAGCAAGCAAGCAAGCAAGCAAGCAAGCAAGCAAGCAAGCAAGCAAGCAAGCAAGCAAGCAAGCAAGCAAGCAAGCAAGCAAGCAAGCAAGCAAGCAAGCAAGCAAGCAAGCAAGCAAGCAAGCAAGCAAGCAAGCAAGCAAGCAAGCAAGCAAGCAAGCAAGCAAGCAAGCAAGCAAGCAAGCAAGCAAGCAAGCAAGCAAATAATTGTTTACTTCAGGGGTGGGTTCCTCCTGATTCGGACCGAATTGCCTGAAAGGTTAGCGACCTGCTGGTGACATAACTGAACTGGATCGGCTGGTGGTCCATGGGCGCCTTCTTTTTATTCGATTTTTTTGTGCATTTTTCCCTACTGTTTTGAAGGTTTTTCCTGTTCTGCTGCTTGTAAAAGAACCTTTCCGCCCACCCCTGGGTTTAAAACTGACCTTTATTCCTTTGCCCGAAGCACAACTGATCAACTCCTCAACTATGTTTCAGGTCGATTCCAGACACTGAGCATGTGTGGAAGCCAAATTGCATGAGGGAATCCACATGTGCATGCAAGTGGAGTGAGCGCCTGCATGCAAAACATCACAATGCGAACCTGTGGCGAAGGTAAGTGGAATCCACCCCTTTCTTGAATTATTAGACTTCATAAAGAGATATGGCTCATGAGTATAACTTTAGAGAAAGAAAAGAGTTGGGTTGATGATGAATTGATAATATAACTGCACTGCTATAGATCATACATAATAAATGTATAGTCTTGCACAGATTTAAGGACAACAGGGTTTTACTATGAGAAAAGGAGGTTTTATTCTTGTAAGAAGTTAGCAGAAGAGCATAAGCATGCAACCATGTTTTTATATGACCATTTTATATTGCATAATCGTCGAACTTTTGTAAGCTTCTGTAAAACTATAATCCTGCAAAAATGCATTTTTGCCTGTCAGCTATTCCTCACTTTGTGATAAACAGGATATGTTTTTGAAGAAAAAAGCGTGGGAAGGCACAGATTGACCTATGGAGAGGAAGTAGGTAGATGGCCAAAGGTGATGTCAGATTCTAATGAATTTCCAGATTGCCAGGACACCAAGGGAGGAGTTTAGATGATGAGTTGGGAGGAGATGAGAAGAGTAGTGTGAAGACATGCTGTATGTATAAATACCCAGTACCTGAAGGATGTCCCTGCCTCTTTTGATTCAGATACTGTATTCTCTGTCCATAGAGGGGACCTTTGTGCAAAGAATAAACAATGTCTGTTATTGTTACTTGGACTCCTGTGAAATTATTTGGTAAATTTTTATTACAATTATAAAAGGAGATTGAAATAACTCTCGAAAAGGGGATGCCGTTTAAACAATTTATTTCTGACAGGAACCCTATAGTTGAACGGATACTGTTAACAATACTAAACGCGAGAGAGCGCGTATACCACATCTCTATCTATTTATACTAACCAGCCCCAGCAACAGGCAACTTTGACAGGGATACAATTTAAGCGCCAAAAACCAGTAACCAATCAGAACACGATATGCAAATCTTGAACTTTTACAATCTCCCCAGTAACTCTGCTCATACTTAACAGAGATAATTTGCTATTTAGTCTGCAATACTTATAATATTCAGATAATATATTTTAAAAGACTAGCAATAATTTGATCACACACTGTATATAGTGTATATCTATCTTATACAATGCATTCTTTGAAAAGTGTTCGGAAACTTCAGATCATGCAGAATGCAGCTGCGAGAGCAGTCATGGGCTTACCTAGGTATGCTATGTTTCACCATCACTCCGCAGTCTGCATTGGCTGCCGATCAATTTCCGGTCACAATTCAAAGTGTTGGTTATGACCTTTAAAGCCCTTCATGGCACTGGACCAGAATATCTCCGAGACCGCCTTCTGCTGCACGAATCCCAGCGACCGATTAGGTCCCACAGAGTGGGCCTTCTCCGGGTCCCGTCAACTAAACAATGTCAGTTGACGGGCCCCAGGGGAAGAGCCTTCTCTGTGGCGGCCCCGACTCTCTGGAACCAACTCCCCCCAGAGATTAGAACTGCCCCTACTCTCCCCGCCTTCCGTAAACTCCTTAAAACCCACCTTTGTCGTCAGGCATGGGGGAACTGAAACACCTCCCCTGGGCATGTACAATTTATGCATGGTATGTTTGTGTGTGTGTATGTTAGTAAATGGGGTTCTTTTTAAATCTTTTTAAATATTTTAAATTTATTTGGATTTGTCATGATTTGTTGTATTTTGCTGTGAGCCGCCCCGAGTCTGCGGAGAGGGGCGGCATACAAATCTAAATAATAAATAAATAAATAAATAAATAAATAAATAAATAAATTCTTCACTAGGATGAAATTTATCTATGAAACTTTGATGAAATTCAGATTGTCATGATGTCCCTTGATTCCATCTTTGATACAATAATTTATCATCCTTTATGGCAGTGGCTCTCAACCTTTCTAATGCTGCGACCCCTTAATATAGTTCCTCATGTTGTGGTGACCCCCAACCATAAGTCTCGGGCCAATTCTCCCAACAGAGCTTTAAGCTGATTGGCAGGAAGGTCAGAGGGACACCCCCACTGTAAACGCCTGATTGGTCGGATTGTAAAAGTATGTTCCAAGGCGCCAGAATAGAAGCTTTAGTTCCTAACACCATGGGAAATTTGTCTTTCCCCATAGTCTTAGGCAACTCCTGTGAAATAATCATTCGATCCCCAAAAGGGTCCCGACCCCCAGGTTGAGACTCACTGCTTTATGAGTTAAGGAAGTGACATTACTTCCATTTTGTTTTGTTTCTTTGTGTGTGCAGTTCTTTTGGCAAGATTTTCAGGGTTAGTTTGCTCTTGCCTTCTTTTTACCAGATCTGTATGAGAAGGACAGGCCCAGGGTCACCCAGCTAGTGCAGGACTAAAACGTATGGACTCCTGATTTCCGGTGTGATGCCTTAATCAGTATATCAAACTCAAAACATCACTTAATTTTTTAATCCAAACCTTAAGTTCTTTTTATCAGTTTAATTATCACACAAAAGCTTTATCATATAATGCTTCAGCACTAAGATCACACATACTATATATATTCTTTAAAATGGTATTTTGGTACTTGGGCTTCATTGTTTCTGGGAGGCGCAATGAGTACTAAAAAGGGTGAGTAGCAAACAACCATGTGACTTACTACTTGACCCTTTGTTTTGCCTGGGAAGGGCTTTTAATCTGTCCCTTTTCCTATATCAGAGACCTTCCCAGCATGACCAACTTCCTGCCTGTCCTCTGTAGTTGTCTCCTACTTCCTTTTGCAGCATGTTGGATATCAAACAAAGATGAGTATTGAGACAACATTTTTTGGTCAAAATATGTACCAAATTTGATGAGTTTTGAAGATGTCGAATATCAAAGTACCACTGTATTTTCTATAAAAGGACAGAGGCACTCTTCTGTCCTTATTCTGTATATCATACTATGGACATCCCTTTCCCAATGACCTGATGGCAGGGGTGAAATTCAAAAAGTTTCCCTACCGGTTCTGTGGGTGTGGCTTGGTGGATACGGCAGAGGAAGGATACTGCAAAATCTCCATTCCCACCCACTTAGCCAGAGGTGGTATTGGCTGGTTCTCTGAACTACTCAAAATTTCCACTACCAATTCTCCAGAACCTCCCAGAACCTGCTGAATTTCATCCCTGCTTGACAGGGTTGTGGGCATCATATATTCCCACTGTCTCAGATTGTACCTGGCAAGATAGTAAGCTGATTTTCTGTCTAAGGTAGGACTAGGCCTTGTGGTGTCTTAATTTCTGGCCTGGTGCCTTAACCATGACACTAACTGGTTTTCTACATCTAACTTCTCATATCTTATTTTAAATTGCTTTATATGAATTATATGCTTCCAGGTAAATCAAGCAATTTGCCTGACATTTCCACACTAGAAAGGAAGTCTGAATTAACCATAAGGGGGGCTTCTTGTCTTTACAGAATTATTGTAATCCAGCTATTGCATCCAATTGCTTATGAAGGATACGCAAGGCAGTGCAACAGCCATCTTAAGTGAGTGACATTTTACATAGTGGGAGTCCCATCTGTGCACTTTCTCAAATCATTTGGAAGAGACTGCACAAAGTGAGGCAGAGGAAACTGCTGCGCTACAACAGGGATAAGCAGCAGTCATTTTTCTCCCCAAGCCATACTTCTAAGGAGTCCTCTGTTGAGAAACAATTAGAGAAGAGCTGAAAGAAGCGGGTAGAGCTATTGCCCTGTATTAGATGTACAAGGGATAGGAAATAGCCTTGAAGGAAAGGAAGAAGAGCTGCCACTGAGGCAGAAAACTGACAAGACCCCCCCTAGTTTACCCAGAGATAAAGAGAAGGAGGAATAAACCATTCAGATTTGAAAGATTCTGTTAGTATAACTGTTACTATAATTAACATTCCCAACTTTTATAAACAGAGGCCATTGAAGGAAACAATGGTCATGACCAATTACCATTGGGATCCTCAACTTTAGAATTGTTCCCTGCAGTAGCTATTGTATTTAAAATTACATAAATTTGCTACAAATAACATTAATGAGTAATTTCTGAAATACCCACACATTTCCCCTTCCTGTAAGTTATGCCTTGTGGATCATTTTCAAAAGGTCTTATTTTAGTTTGTTGCAGCAAAACCAACATTTTTTAATACCCTAAAGACTAATACCCTAAAGACTAAACTGTGTTAGTTTGTAAGCTTTTGTGCAGGATCCACTTCATCGTAATTGTAACATGTAAATTATATTGAGAACTTTGGCAGAAAAGCAATATATACATGTAGTAAATCAGTGCTATTGAGTAAGATATATGAAATAATAACCTTAATTCTTTCTCTCTCCCATTCCCAAGGATGACCTTTACTGTAAAACTTCAACTCTGGCAGTTGATTGTGATGATATTTTGAAAGTGTCATGTCTTTTTCTTCTTTGTAAACTATTTCTCATTTCTATTTACATTTACCCTAGTGACAATAAAACAAGAATGCCCCTCTCTGCACACAAATCCCATCAATACTTATTCAGAAGTGTGCTGCCGTGAATTAATCGGAGAAGTAAAGCCCAATGTCATTGTACACTGCCTCAGGGATGACATTAAAATATTTCCCCTATTCTGTGGGTGTGGCTTGAAGTTCATGTGACTGAGTGGGCATGACCAACTTGACTTCACTCATGGCAAGGTGGGGCATCACCACCCCGTCAAGCCATGCTCATAGAATCTACAGAAAAGTTTGCCAAGTCTTCTAGAGTTCAACCTGACTGCTTCTCCCCTCCTTCTTATGTTTGCTCTGTGTGTATAAGCCCCAGAAGGAGTGAGTGGGAATGATGGGGTGGGGTCAGTCAGTGGTGCAATTTACTGGTTCTCTGAACTGCACATAATAGCCGCCACCGGTTCTATAGAACTTGTCAGAACTTGCTGAATTTCTCTGCTTTGCCTCCAGAATATACTTATTTTCTGTCAGAAAATCCCATTTTCAACCAGGAGATGGGCTGGTCTGAATGTTCTAAAGATGGTTTTTTGTATGTCTAGGATTCTCTAGAAGGGTAAACATTCATAGTATTCTGGTTATAGACACAAACTGGTTCCAGCCCTTGAGAATTCATGTCCAAAGCACATAAAACACCACTGCAATGATTTGACTGGCTTGCTGCCCAGGAAAAAACAAGCACTACAGGAGAAAACGAACTGTTCTAGGACTAGAATATACACTTCACACAGCTCTAGAAATAGTCCTTTTGGAGTAATGATGGCAGAGGGAGCACAAAAGACTAAAAGGCCTAAACATATGCAATAAAGGTTCATACATAATGCAGGCTCAATTCGTATTGTTTAGCAGCTGAGCAGGAATGAAGTTTGTTGTTCAACATGAACTTACATTAAAGGAAATCTGCCTTACTCTGCACTGCTGAACTTTCAGAAAACTGAGGCTTTAAAAAACATAGTAACATAGAAGACTGACGGCAGAAAAAGACCTCATGGTCCATCTAGTCTGCCCTTATACTATTTTCTGTATTTTATCTTAGGATGTATATATGTTTATCCCAGGCATGTTTAAATTCAGTTACTGTGGATTTACCAACCACGTCTGCTGGAAGTTGGTTCCAAGGATCTACTACTCTTTCTCATGTTGTATTAATATTTATATGTATTAATAATATTTTCTCATGTTGCTTTTGATCTTCCCCCCAACTAACTTCAGATTGTGTCCCCTTGTTCTTGTGTTCACTTTCCTATTAAAAACACTTCCCTCCTGGACCTTAATTAATCCTTTAACATATTTAAATGTTTTGATCATGTTCCCCCTTTTCCTTCTGTCCTCCAGACTATACAGATTGAGTTCATTAAGTCTTTCCTGATACGATTTATGCTTAAGACCTTCCACCATTCTTGTAGCCTGTCTTTGGACCCGTTCAGTTTTGTCAATATCTTTTTGTAGGTGAGGTCTCCAGAACTGAACACAGTATTCCAAATGTAGTCTTACCAGCACTCTATACAGCGGGTTCACAATCTCCCTCTTCCTGCTTGTTATACCTCCAGCCATGCAGCCAAGCATCCTACTTGCTTTCCCTACTGCCTGACTGCACTGTTCACCCATTTTGAGACTGTCAGAAATCATTACCCCTAAATCCTTCTCTTCTGAAGTTTTTGCTAACACAGAACTGCCAATACAATACTCAATACAATACAAAACATAATAGAACAAAGTTTATCCTGACCATGAAGTTTTCAGCCATGTTTAATAAAATCTAAAGCAGAGACATTATACAATGTACTGGGCTTGTGTGGATCAGTATGACATTTGCATATTTTCCTACTATATGGAATATTTGTATGTAATTGTTATGGTATATTTCCCCAGATTTTTTAATTGCATATCTTTGTATTGTTTTACTCAAGTCTGGGGGAAACTGGAAGGAACTTAATGATAAACCCTTATAATTATTAAACATAATTTTGGCAGGATGACTGTTTCCCTGTATGAAAATGCAAATGTAAATGCCTTCCGGGGCTAATATCCATGAGAGATTTCCCAGAAAGAGAAGCTGTGATCATCACACATTTTATTAAAAATAAATACTTACATGAGTAAATTTGTAATTCTGCCTGGGATGGACACAGGGTGTGTATACAATGTTGTACCATAGCATGTCAGTATCAGCAGGTGGGCTTGTAAAGCTTTTATACACAACATACTGAGCATTCATTAATCATGGGTTCAATACAGACTGTCAATTAAAAATGTGTGAGAAAGTAACTTTTCAGCCTTCCCTGTGAATTCCTCAGTGTCTCTGCACCTGGCATCATCTTCCTCTATTTCCTAGGCTGTGGTATGCATCTATAGTTTTGTTTTGTTTTTTGGTTTTTTTGCAGTAGAATCTCATATAGTGGTTAAATATGCTACAAACGTGGCCCAGCATATAGAGTGTCATCAGCAAAAGAAAGAAAATTTGAGAGGATATGAACAATTTCTGGAATTACAAATAGAAATTAAGCATCCATGAATATTCAGTTTTGAAAAATGAGAGAATGAAAGATCAGGGAGAGGTGAGACCAGGGGTTGGCTACTGCCCTGACGGGGGAGAATGCCGGGCGTCCTGCATAAGCCATGCCCACAGTGTGATAGTAAACATTTTGATAGCCCTTCACTGAGTGCGACCTTGGGTGTGTGTGTGAAATTTATGAAGGTAATCCAGGGTCAAGCTCAACCCTGACAAGAGTGGCTGTGGGTCTTGCCTTCCAAGGACAATTCCATCTGTCCGTCCATTACCCTGGGTGGGAATTATTGCCCCCCTCAGAGAGGGTCCGCAACTTGGGCATCCTCCTTGATCCACAGCTGACATTGGAATATCATCTCTTGGCTGTGGCAAGGAGGGCGTTCGCACAGGTTTGCCTGGTGCACCAGTTGCGGCCCTATTTGGACAGGGAGTCATTGCTCACAGTCGCTCATGCCCTCATCACCTTGAGGTTCGACTACTGCAATGCTCTCTACATGGGGCTACCTTTGAAAAGTGTTCGGAAACTTCAGATCGTGCAGAATGCGGCCCTGAGAGCTATTGTGGGCTTACCTAAGTTTGCCCACATTTCTCCAACACTCCGTGGCTTGCACTGGCTGCCGATCAGTTTCCGGTCACTATTCAAAGTGTTGGTAATGATCTATAAAGCCCTTCATGGCATCGGACCAGAATACCTCTGAGACTGTCTTCTGCCGCATGAATCCCAGCAGCCGAAAAGGTCCCACAGAGTTGGCCTTCTCCAGGTCCCGTCGACTACACAATGTCGTCTGGTGGGCCCCAGGGGAAGATCCTTCTCTGTGGTGGCCCTGCCCCTCTGGAATCAACTCCCCCAAAGATCAAAACTGCCCCCACCCTCCTTGTCTTTTGTACATTGCTTAAGACCCACCTGTACCACCAGGCATGGGGGAATTGAGACATTTCCCCCAGGCTTATATAGTTTTATGTATGGTATGCTTGTGTTGTATGGTTTTATATAATGGGCTTTTAGATATTTCTTCTTTTAAATATTAGATTTGTTTATTGTATACTGTTCATTATTGTTGTGAGCCGCCCCGAGTCTGCGGAGAGGGGCGGCATACAAATCTAATAAATTATTAAATTATTATTATTATTATGTTCTGAATAGTATAAGAGGAAAGCTGTTTTAGCCAAGTATGAAAATGTAAATAGAGTCACTGATACAAGCATGCAAGATATTCAAATCCTGGCTGATATGTAAGATGACTTGGGTAATTGAGGCTATTCCCAAACTCACCCCCCCCTTTTTTTTAAGCAAAATTCATTTGGTCCCTTGATTTGCAAATACTTGAATCTAGGCGGAGAATATCTTTGTGGATCAAATATTCATTGGGGCCCATTTGGAGATTTTGAACCACGGCAGTCTGTGGCTATGACAGAGCACATCCTGTACTTCTCTGCTTCTGCTGGATCTGGACAGAACTGTACTCTGTGCCATCTTTTCAATATTCATGTTGAGGAGGGAGCCAGAGTGGTCAGAAGTTGGGTCCCTATGAACAGTTTTCATCGTTGTTTAAAGATAAAATAAATGGGGGAGAGGGGGGTTAGCTTGGTTTGGATTCCATTGTACCGCATGAATCCCAGCGGCTGATAAGGTCCCACAGATTTGGCCTTCTCCGGGTCCCGTCGACTAAACAATGTCGTCTGGCGGGCCCCAGGGGAAGAGCCTTCTCTGTGGCAGCCCCGGCCCTCTGGAATCAACTCGCCTTGGAGATTAGAACTGCTCCCACCCTCCTTGTCCGTAAACTACTTAAGACCCACCTATACCGCCAGGCATGGGGGATTTGAGACATCTTTCCCCCAGGCTTATTATAATTTATGTTTGGTATGTATGTGCTGTTTGGTTTTTAATTATGATAGGGTTTTTAATTTTTTTTAATATTAGATTTATGCCATTATAATATTGTTTTTATCGTTGCTGTGAGCCGCCCCAAGTCTTCGGAGAGGGGCGGCATACAAATCTAATTAATTGAATTGAATTGAATTGAATTGTAGAAGCTGATCCCAAGAAAGCAACTTTAGAATGGCTTATCCTATTCATATGGATTCTTTTGAACTTGTACATCAGAGACAGATAGGATATGTAAGGAGTGATAGCCACCAGGTAGGATCTTTAGTCAACTGCTTGCTGACTGAGTACTCTTTTAGGGGATTAAATCTGATGGGACAGGAATGACCTCATGATTAAGGAAGGTAAGTAACACCATTAAAAGGAAGGATGTGGTAGATCCCTGCTTCATTAAAGGAGGCAATTATGCAACCTTTTAAAAAGCTCTCCCTTCACCTGATTGTCCTTTGTGATTACAGGTCAGACTGAGATATTCCCTCTGTAAATTGGAATGGGGTGGCTTTGTGCCAGATGCTTTGGAATAATTACCTGGACTCATTTCCATCAGATGTTTTAGAATATAGAATATAGCACTGAGACTATTTCGGTCACCTTGATGATGAATGAAACTAAATGGAGGAAATGCAGTGTTGCTAAGGAACTGGACCTTTGGGCAGCTTTTGAAAGACCTTTCGTTGCCACTAGAGGTTAAGTTGTCTATAGCGAGGGAAAGGGTCTCCGCCTTTCTCCTCTGGCTATGGAAGGCTCTCCCAATGTTTGGTTCACCTCTCCCAAGGTTTAGGACAAAGGTTGATTCATTAAATTTTTGATTGCTTTTAACTGTATTGCTTTTAAAGTTATATGCGGAGTGCTTTATTTTCATTGTGATATACACTGTTGGCATGTTCATATGAATAGGAAAAAACAACCCTGAGCATAAATGAAACATATGCACAGGTTTGTAGTGTTATTCCCCCCCCCTGCAAAATAAAGGGTCGAGACATTTAAGTGTTCTCAACAGTTCTGACATATTCCTGAGTGATATCATCTCTTATAAAAATAATATACCATTAAGGTTTTGAAATTGTACACAAGCAGATTGGTGTATTAATTTATATAATACAGATGCCTAAAGCTTTATACTGGCATTGAGAGAAGCAAGAAGTGGATTTAGCGTATCATTGACGGGGGAACCTCTCCCACCTTTAATCTAATTTATGTACATTCTTTATTTTATAAGTCATTCACATATCCAGCTATGCATCTGAGCTTCAGGTTTTCCAGGTCCATTTTTTCCATAAATTGCCTCCTAGCTAAGGCTCTTCATGATGTCTAAAATAGTTTTCGCTATTAATCTATTCCTTCGTGCTAATGGAATTTCTGCAAAGGACCTAATTTAAAGAAGCAGTTTGAAAGCCTTGGGTATTTTAAAATTTCAGAGACAGCAGGTTTGTCAGCATTTGTCACTGAGCAAAGAAACAAAAAACAAAACAAACCTACTCTCTTTGTGTATGTGTGTGTGCATCTATGTGTGTTTTTATTATTGTCAATATGGGGTTTCAATCAACTTATAAGAAAAAAATATATCCAAAACTGCTGAAGAAAATCATTTAGAATTGGTTGAGAAGGTGGCATATAAATAATGATGATCAGTCACTCAATCGATTGCATTGAATATGTAGCCATGGTCCACCTCAGCGAGAGGCATGCAAATTACCAGTTTTCAGTGAAATTCTGGAACTGAATGCAATAACTCTCTGAAGTCCTTGGGAATAACACTGGACAGACCATTAACCTTCTGGCAACACCTGGAAAAAACAGAATGAAAAAGCCTCAACTATTTACTGAACAGACTGGCTGATAATACCCTACGAACAACAGCCTTGGCTTTGGTTTATTCTACAGTTGAATATTATGCCGGTGTGTGGCTTAACAACTCCCACATCAGTGTCCAGCTTTATCAGATAATGCATATCTCTGGCACATTGCATCCCATTCCTGCGCATTGGTTACTAGTACATAATTGGTATCATAATATCTCACATTAGAAGACAACAAGCTCTCATTCAGCTTTGGTGAAGAATGCTGCACAACAAGGCCCTTCACCAGGACAATGCGCAGCCCATTACAAGATTGAAATTATGTAGGCCATCTTGGAAAACAGCTCTTCAGTTAATATGTACCTCATTTAACTCTGAGAATATTAGTACTAGCGCTAACACTTATATAGCGCTTCATGGTGCTGTTACAGCACTTTCTAAGCGGTTTGCACAGTCAAAAAAACTGCAGTTAATGTTGCTAGTTTCTGGGCAAGATTTGTTTAATTTGTACATATTTTAATCTTGTATCTTAAATGCAGTGATGGGCTACCAAAATTTTTACTAGCATGCTGTGGTTGTGGCTTATGCATTTTGTTTCAACATCTTTCAGTGCAAATTGAGTGCTCTGGTGTGCAGCTCCAAATTTTGATACCAGAACTGCGTTCCTGATCGTACCCGTAGGAGCCTATCACTGCTTATATGTTAAATGTTAGGTTATGTAGTATGCTTCATTTTAATTGTGATGCTTGTGACACGAATAAATAGACCCCGAGAATGCCTTTGGTTCAAGGCAGAGGCGCTATTCAGCTGGTTCGGGTGAACTGGATGTGGCGATCCGCAAGTGGGCCTACCCTGCCTTCCCTGCCCCAGCGTTATGCTGTCCTATTTCTGTAGCAAAGTGCATGCATAGAGGGGTGTTCACTCACATTTGACTGTATGACTATAATTTTATTGCTTGTAGCCTTACAATTTATATTGACTATATAAATTCTATTCTGTTCTGTTCTGTTCTGTTCTACTCTACTCTACTCTACTCTACTCTACTCTACTCTATTCTATTCTATTCTATTCTATTCACAAACCAGTAGAGAAGGTAAGGGAATACCACCTCTGGTGCAAGGTAACTTATTGTAGCCTAACCATGAGTAATCCTTCTGTGAAACCACCTGGTTTTGACCTTCTTTGCTTTGTCTGGTTGAAATTGAACAGAATTAGGTGTGATACTGAAAGAAATGCCTCTGCTCAATATCAGTGGGGATGGAAAGATTGTGATTGTTGCAATTGTGGTGCTTATAATAACTGAGGCCTTTTACCAGAACATGTGAGTTTAATCAGAACGTGCAAACAGGGCAGGTACAGGCTTAAGAAGATAAACAAGAGTACACAGACTTATATACAGGATGCCTTCTGAGGCAACTACCAATCACATACAAAGGAAGGTTCCCGCTTTAACAGTAACTATGCTTATGCGGCCAATCAGGACCCTGGAGAGGGATACGCGAGCTCGAATCTGACAGCCGGCTATTGCTATGCAGACACAGCACTCCTGCCCCTTCGGCTGACACAGACATAATCTTTTAAATACACCGGTCTGCGACAGATTCTCTCGGAGCGCCGGGGCTCTGTGGAATGTTCTGATCTCTCGATCTCGGCCGGATGGATCGGTTTGGGAGCCTGGCCCACCTCCTCTTCCCTGTTATACGTTGAGGAAGGGTTTCCTGAAGTTCCTGCAGCCGTGGGCGGTTCCTGAAAACACTCCCCCTGGAACTCATTGGCTTCCCGATCTTCATGCCGATCCTCCCTATTAAGTCTAATCTGATCCAGGTGTCTTTTCCAAATTCGCCCGTCTCTTAGCTCTACCTCGAACGAACGAGGCCCCAGTTCCCTGCATACTATACCTTTCTCCCAATTCTTTTGGCCCGAATAGGCACGGGCAAATACCGCGTCTCCTACAGACACCCCACGTCTGGCAGCTTCTGGCCATTGTACTGTTCCCGCATACCCTGGGTGCAACCTGTCAAGTATGATCCGCAATTTGCGACCCATTAAAAGCTCCGCTGGCGTCTTTCCCGTGGTTACACATGGGGTGGTATGTTGGGCCATGAGCACATCAGCCAATCTAGCCTTCCAAGAGTTCTGGGGCAACCTTTTGAGGGACTCTTTAATTGACCTAACTGCCCGTTCCGCCTGGCCATTACTGGCCGGATGCCAAGGCGAGGTTAAGGCATGTCTAATGCCAGCAGTAGCCAAAAAGGATTCAAATAGGACTGATGTGAACTGCGGGCCGTTATCCGAGACTAGCAGGTCCGGGAACCCATGCGTGGCAAATAGGGTCATCAAGGATTCTATGATGGCCTGTGACTGAGTGGACTGCAACTGGGCCACCTCTACCCACTTGGAGTATGCATCCACGGTGATTAAAAATGTTTGCCCCATGAAGGGACCGGCCAAATCTATGTGCAAGCGTGTCCAGGGGCTAGCTGGTGGTTCCCATGTTAAAGGTTCAGCTCGTGGGGGTAAAGACCTGCTCTCCTGGCAAACAGCACAGTTAGCCACGCATTGCTCTACTTCCTTATCTAATGCTGGCCACCACACGTAATCCCTGGCCAGACCCTTCATTCTAACTATTCCAGGGTGCCCCTTGTGCAGCAGGGACAACACCTGGTTCCTCAGCTTGCCTGGTATAACCACTCTGCCACCCCTTAACAGAACGCCTTTCTCTACTGAGAACTCCGTGCGACAGCGGAAAAACGGAATGAACTGGTCAACTGGGGTAGAGAGTGGCCACCCCCTCAAAACCCATTGCCTTACCTGGGCCAGAATGCGGTCTTTCCCTGTCTCTCTAGATACCTCGGGGGCAGCCAATACTACTGGCCCGTCTGTCAAAGCAAAAACGGAGCTGGCAGGTGCAGGGTCTGTTAATTCCTCATGTACTGGGCACCTGCTGAGTGCGTCTGCATGTGCAATGTGACGACCCGGTTTGTATGTTAACGTGTAGGTGTAATTGGCCAAAAAGACAATCCAGCGTGTCATACGTGGAGACAAGACAGCTGGGCTCTGGCGGTTACCTGAGAGTAACCCTAGCAAGGGCTGGTGGTCCGTTACTAACTCGAACCTTCTGCCATACAAATACTCGTGGAAACGGCGAACTCCCGCCACTAGGGCCAATGCCTCCTTATCTATTTGGCCATAGTTTCTTTCTGCAGCGGCCAAAGTCCGAGAAAAAAACGCCAAAGGGGCTTCCGAGCCATTCGGCAATCTGTGGCTGAGGACTGCACCCACTCCGTACCTGGAAGCGTCACAGGTCAGAACTAATGGCAGACTAGGGGAATACTGAGCCAGGACACTGTTTGAGGTGAGTATTCCTTTGACCCCTCTGAAAGAAGCTTCCTCCCACTCCCCCCAGTGCCAAGCAGACCGCTTGTCCAGAAGCCTATGCAACGGCTCTGCCACCGAAGCCTTGTGCGGGATAAACACCGCATAGAAGTTCAAAAGACCAAGGAAAGCCTGCAGCTCCTCCTTCGACTGGGGTCTGGGGGCATCCCAAATGGCCCTAGTCTTTTCAGGGGTGGGATGGATTCCCTTTTCATCCACCCTGAATCCCAGGAAATCAACCTCTGGAACCCCAAAGACACACTTTTTTGATTTGAGCTTCAGTCCCGCTTCTTGGAATTTGAGCAATACCTTCTTAACCCTGCGAAGAAGTTCGTCCTCGGAACTCCCCGAGACCAGGACGTCGTCAAAGTAGGGCACCGTGCCTTCCAGCCCATACAGCAACCGTTCCATCAACCCCTGGAACAACCCCGGTGCAATAGAGACCCCAAATTGTAGCCTGTGGCACCTGAACACCCCCCTATGTGTTATGATCGCCTGGGCTTCTGCAGTCAAGGGGTCTACGGGGAGCTGCTGGTAAGCCTGGGATAAATCGAGCTTGGCAAAGATTTTGCCATTACCCAGAGTGTGAAGTAACTGCTGCACCACTGGGAGCGGGTATGAGTGGTGAGCCAGGGCCTTATTAACAGTGCATTTATAATCCCCGCACAGTCTCAATCCCCCATCCCCTTTGAAAGCGATGACCAGTGGGGTCTCCCAGACAGCCTGGTCAACTGGCTCTAACACCCCTTGTGCAATCAGACGGTCCAATTCGGCATCAACTTTTGGCCTGAGGGGAATGGGCACCCTGCGGGGCTTCAGCCTCACTGCTGGCACTTTGGGATCAAGGCTAAAAGTAATCGGGGTTCCCGTGTAGCAACCCAGCTTGTCATCGAAGACGGAGGGGAATTCCTTAGTAAGCCCTTGAAATACTGATTCCCCTCTCACAGCGTTCACCCCCGCAACAGAAAAACCCAAAGCCTTAAACCAGTCTAAACCCAGGAGGCTGGAAAATGGCCCGTCCACCACCATCAGAGGCAATCTGCCCATGAACGATTTGAATATGACAGGGAATCTCCCTTCCCCCAACACCGGAATGGGCGCCCCTTGGTAGTCCCGTAAAGTCACAGTACATGGCTGCAACCGATTCCTGCTCAATCCGGGCATGCATTTCTTCATGGTGGCCCAGGAAACCAATGAATGCGCGGAGCCCGTGTCCACTTGCATGGAGCAATTCACGCCTCCCAAACGAACTGTCACGGAGATCTTGTCAGAAGAGCCTGAGGTTTTCCTCACAAACGTAGAAGCTGGGCGCGGGCAGCTATAGATGGCATTGCAGTCATCCCTCTTAGTGGAAGAAAATCTCCTCTGCCAACGGGGATTGAAACCTTGGAACTCCCTCTGCTCTCTAGGGGCGGCTGGAGGGGACCTCCGGGAACGGCAGACTCTCGCAATGTGGCCTCTGGCCCCGCAACGCCGGCAAGCCGCTTCTTTAAACGAGCAATTTGACCTATAGTGGTTTCCCCCGCAACCCCTGCATGGGGACAGAGGGGGCCGGGGGCGGCTGGCAGGAGGCTCACGACCTCTAGAAGCACCCAGCCGGCATACCTCCTCCTCCTCAACTTCGCTGCCGCCCTCCTTTTCTGTAGCGGCTTTCGGGTTCTCTGGCACCGCTGGCACTTTAGCTGTCGCGTTCACCGAGCTATCCATGGCCGCCAGAGATAGTGTGGAAAGCTCAAAAGCACGAGCTTCAGCTAAAGCTGTCTGAAAGGTCAAATCCCGGGTGGCCAGCAAACGGCGTTTAAGGCGGCCATCCCGGACTCCGAACACTAGCCTGTCCAGCAAGTAATCATTTAAATCCGTAAACTCGCAATATAATGCAGCCCGGCGGAGAGCGGCCACAAACTCATTAATGGATTCACCCTCTGCCTGGTTCCTCTGATAAAAAACGTAGCGCCGGGCACAACGTGACGGGGCTGGGGCATAGTGATCTTGGAGAGTTGACAGGAAAGTCTCCCAAGGCACATCGTGGATAGAGACGGGAGCGAATAAAGCTCTGGCAGTCTCGAACATTTCGGGGCCGCAGAAATCGAGAAAATAAGCTCTTTTTCGGTCCCCAGAAATCTCGGTATACCCATTGGAAATTAGAAAGCAGTCGAAGCGGGCAACGTAGGAATCCCAGGTCTCCCCTTGTGGGTTGAAAGGGGGAAAAGTAAGCTGTACAGACATTGTCACTTACTGCAGACACAGATGCGAGATGGAAATGCAGGGCTGAAATCTCGTCGCCAGTATAATAACTGAGGCCTTTTACCAGAACATGTGAGTTTAATCAGAACGTGCCAACAGGGCAGGTACAGGCTTAAGAAGATAAACAAGAGTACACAGACTTATATACAGGACGCCTTCTGAGGCAACTACCAATCACATACAAAGGAAGGTTCCCGCTTTAACAGTAACTATGCTTATGCGGCCAATCAGGACCCTGGAGAGGGATACGCGAGCTCGAATCTGACAGCCGGCTATTGCTATGCAGACACAGCAGTGCTGATATACAAGATATCGAGTCTGCGGAGAGGGGCGGCATACAAATCTAATAAATAATAATAATAATAATAATAATAATAATAATAATAATAATTATTATTATTATTATTATTATTATTATTATTATTATCCCAGGGACAATTCCATCTGTCCGTCCATAACCCTGGGGGGGGGAATTATTGACCCCCTCAGAGAGGGTCCGCAACTTGGGCATCCTCCTCGATCCACAGCTCACATTAGAGAAACATATTTCAGCTTTGGCGAGGGGGGCGTTTGCCCAGGTTCGCCTGGTGCACCAGTTGTGGCCCTATCTGGATTGGGACTCACTGCTCACAGTCACTCATGTCCTCATCACCTCGAGGTTCGACTACTGTAATGCTCTCTACATGGGGCTACCTTTGAAAAGTGTTCGGAAACCTCAGATCGTGCAGAATGCAGCTGCGAGAGCAATCATGGGCTTCCCAAGGTATGCCCATGTTACACCAACACTCCGCAGTCTGCATTGGTTGCCGATCAATTTCCGGTCACAATTCAGAGTGTTGGTTATGACCTATAAAGCCCTTCATGGCATCGGACCAGAATATCTCTGGGACTGGCTTCTGCCGCACGAATCCCAGCGACCGGTTAGGTCCCACAGAGTTGGCCTTCTCCAGGTCCCATCGACTAAACAATGTTGTATGGCGGGACCCAGGAGAAGAGCCTTCTCTGTGGCGGCCCCGACCCTCTGGAACCAGCTCCCCCCGGAGATAAGAACTGCCCCCACCCTCCTTGCCTTTCGTAAAATTCTTAAGACCCATCTCTGCCGTCAGGCATGGGGGAACTGAGACATTTCCCCTGGGCCTATACAGTTTATACATGGTATGTTTGTGTGCATGCTTGCTTTTAATAATGGGGTTTTTAGTGTTTTTTAAATTATTAGATTTGTTCTTACATTGTCTTTGTTATTGTTGTGAGCCGCCCCGAGTCTACGGAGAGGGACAGCATACAAATCTAATAAATAATAATAATAATAATAATAATAATAATAATAATAATAATAATAATAATTCAATTTCTATGCCACCCTTCTCCTGAGACTCATCCTTGTTAACAAACTCATGGCCAAGGTAGCATATAGACATTCAGGCTTTAAGTTTTAGCAGAAATATATGCCAGCATAAATTGTGCTGGCTATATGATCTGGCAATAGTTTGATTCTGTAATGATGAGAATTATGAGTGGCCTTGTCTTTAAAGATGGTGACTTGCTTTGGCATCATTTCCTCAACCACTAGAAGTCACCCACTAGCAGCAAAACACCCACTCATCCACTTTTGTTAATAGAGAGGAGGAGAGTTCTGTCAGATGGCCAGGCTGGTGAATTTAGCCATCTGTCAAAACTTGTTCTGATTTTCTGAAATGTTTCTTTTTAGATAACCTCTACAAGCTGACAGGTGGTCCTAAAATGAAAGGAAATAAATTATCATGCTTTATTTTAACACACCTTTCACCTCTATCTACTTCTGGGAGCATGGGACAATGTACATTCTCTAAGGCAGTGTTTCCCAACTTTGGCCACTTGAAGATATTTGGACTTCAATTCCCAGAATTCTCCAGCCAGCAAATGCTGGCTGGGGAATTCTGGGAGTTGAATCCAAATATCTTCAAGTTGCCAAGGTTGGGAAACACTGCTCTAAGGGATATTCTAAATATATGTACAGTATCTTTTCTCTTTGTACAACTGTATACTGTATATGTGTTGATATATTTCTTTCATTTTTTGGCTTCATTGATAGCAAAATAATTTCAAATAATCTTCCAGTTGGATCATCTCAAAGATGTTATCTTAGGAACTAAATCTAATTTGCTATAAAGTCATATATTAGCCTGAAATATTATTCACTTCATTCAGAATATGTCACAGGGCACTACTATGATTTTGCTCCAGGTACCACAATAGTGAGAACTATTAATGTCTGTTTTTTGTAGGGATGCCACTAATAAAATTTGTAAGCTCTACTATAAACCCATAATTATTGGGCCATTGTTTCAGAAAAAAATCCCCAAATTTCATTCTGAAGGGAGTAATGTGTCCTGGCATTATATAAATTAGCCCATTTGAGATATGTTGGTTCAATGATTTTTGCCTCATGATGCACTATTTTGTTCAAATGAAAGTTAGAGCATATACAAGAGTGTTGTATCCTGTAATGGCTACCTTGTATCTCTGTAAATAGTTTGTTCCTTGCTAAAGCGCTGTCTGAGCTGGAAATCAGGAAGTCACTCCTGATTGGCTCAGACGCGCCCTGCTCTTGCTTTGGCGGGAACCGCAAATGTATAAAAGAAGCGGTTTCTCCCAAGCAGAGCAGATGGTACTAGCTGAAAGTCACTTACCTATTCTGAGCTGAATAAAAGTACCGTTCTCAACCAACCCTGCCTCTGGGTTTACTTCACTGGCGACGACGGACGAAAGAAACTACGCGTGCAACATGAACAATCTCCAAATCGGCCGGGCTCCTGAGTTCTTCGACCCCGAAAAGACTTCTTGGGACGACTACCTAGCCAGCTTTGAGATCTTCCTCGAGGCAGCAGGAATACGGGACACCGACGCCGATCGAAGACGGGCCATCTTCCTAAATTACTGCGGTCCAGAAATCCGCACCCTCGCCCAGACTCTCACCGACCCGCTGCCGGCAAGATCCGCCGCTTGGGACGTCCTACAAGACAAGCTCGCGAGCCATTTCAAGCCAACAAAACCAGCCATGGTTTTCCGGCACCAGTTTTCTAGAATGGCTCAGCGCGAAGCGGAATCAATCAACCAATTTGCAACGCGACTTCGAACGGTGCTTGCGAAATGCAAGTTTGACAACCTGGAAGCTCGCCTCACCGATGCCTTAGTCTTTGGCATGAGAAACGCCGCGGTCAGGAACAAACTCCTCACCGAAGACGAACCGACCCTACAAACAGTGATTAAGCTAGCGCAAACCGCAGAGGTCGCCGACGCCGCTGCTAAAGAGCTGATAGATCACGAAAAGAAAGAAGTCATCGCCAAGATAGACTCCACGTTTTCCTGCGCCGAGGACCCAGATGACCGCAGCCCACCAGCCCGCAACGAGGACAGCTGTTTCCTGCTGCAAGACCAGCCGAGACAACACAGACTTCCTCACCCCGCCACCCCCTGCACCGGCTGCCGAGGAAACCATCAGCGCCAACGTTGCCCTTTCCAGGACGCCATATGCCGCCGCTGCAACCGACGCGGCCACATCGCCGAAGCCTGCACAGCATCGGCACCGGAGGAAACCTTCTCCACACCGCGCCACCAACGACCCCAGAATCAAACACCTCAACCGCGAGAAAACCGACCTTTCCGTTTTTCGAGCCGTAAGAACTACTCAGCCGCTAACCGCGACTACTCAAGAGGTAACTCTCAATTTTCCGTGAATACCACGGCAACAAAAAATGGGGGCAAGATTGTTATTTCATTACTTTTAAATAACAAGCCATGTTCTATGGAGCTTGACACGGGGTCTAAATACACCATTATGCCGTGGGAAAAGCTTAAATTGTACATGCCTAGCCTGTCTAAATCTGAGCTATTGCAAACCTCGTTGGTAATTAGAGATTTTCAAGGGGGGATAATCTCTGTTCTGGGCAAAGTGAATGTACCTATCGTATTTAAGAATGTTAAATGTACCCTACCCATGATTGTTGTTACAGGGGCTAAACACTCTCTCCTGGGGTTGGCTTGGATGGAACCTTTGGGAATTGAAATTTCTGGTATTTGTACTGTTAACTGTGATAGCATGCCTAACTTTTTACAAGAGTTCCCTGAAGTGTTTAGCCCCACCTTGGGGTCGTATAAAGGGCCCCCTATCTCGTTTTCCATTGACCCCAAGGTCCCACCTGTCCGGCTCAAACCTCGCAGGGTACCCCTTCCGCTACTCCCCAAACTTGACCTGCAGCTGGATAAGCTCATAAGCCAAGGCATTTTAGTTCCTGTGGAGCAGGGACCATGGGAAACACCCATAGTCACCCCTCTAAAACCGGATGGCTCCTTAAGAGTTTGCGCTGACTATAAATCTACGCTAAATAAGGCCCTCCAACACCACCCTTACCCCATTCCGGTGGTACAACAACTCCTGCACTCCCTGGGGGAAGGGAAAAGGTTTGCAAAGATCGATCTCGCCCAAGCTTATCAGCAGCTGCCTGTCGATGAAGCGACAGCAAATGCGCAAACGATTGTGACACACAAGGGTGCCTTTAAATGTACCAGATTACAGTTTGGAGTAAGCATAGCCCCAGGGATATTCCAAAGCATAATGGAAAGATTGTTATCAGGGATTAAAGGGGCCATTCCCTATTTTGATGACATCTTAATTGCAGGGGAAAACCAAGAACAGCTCAACAAAAGGATAAGGGAAGTACTTCAGAGACTTCAAGACAAAGGGTTGAGAATTAAGCCTGATAAATGCGTCTGGGGAACCAACAGTGTAGAATTCCTAGGTTATAAAATCGACAAGGAAGGTATCCACCCCACCACTGAGAAACTGAGAGCTATTAGAGAAGCCCCAGAGCCACAAAATAAGACTGAATTGCAAGCCTTTTTAGGCCTTCTTAATTTTTACTCCGTTTTTTTAAAACAGAAGGCAACAGCAGCAGAGCCTCTACACCATTTGCTACAGAAAGAAACCCCTTGGACATGGGGGAGAACTGAACACGAAGCCTTTGTACAAATAAAACAATTATTGACTTCTAAAAGTGTGGTAGTCCAGTATAGTACTTCGCTACCTATCAGGCTTACGTGCGACGCCTCCCCGTACGGCGTGGGAGGAGTCTTGGCTCACGTTTTGCCTAACAAAACAGAGGCCCCAATTGCTTTCTTTTCCAGAATGATGACCAATACTGAAAGGAACTATAGCCAACTAGATAAGGAGGCTCTAGCTCTAGTAGCAGGAGTAAAAAAGTTTCATAATTACCTGTTTGGGAGGAGTTTCGAATTGGTTACCGACCACAAGCCTTTATTAGGCCTTTTAGCCCCCAACAAGCCTACTCCTCCATTTATGTCCCCAAGATTAATCAGATGGGCCCTTTTCCTCTCAGGATACCAGTACGAGCTCATCCATAAAGGGGGTAAAACTATCAACCACGCAGATGGCCTCAGTAGGTGCCCCATGGCAGAGTTAGTGGAGGACCCTGCCCCATCTGCTGATGTCTTAATGATAGAGCTCGAAGACAACCCACTAACTACTGCAAGGGAGGTGGCTGCACATACGCAGCAAGATCCAATCCTAAAACAGGTGGTTAACTGTGTACTTAAGGGATGGCAAAATGACTCTGTGAAACCTGAATTGTGTGACTTCAAAACCAAAAGACTTGAATTGTCATATGTAAAAGGTTGTCTATTGTGGGGGGATAGAGTGATCGTTCCTAAAAGCCTAAGGGAAAAGGTACTTGAAATGTTACATGTGGGCCATCCTGGGATTGTCAGGATGAAAGGCCTAGCTAGAGGGCATTTATGGTGGCCAGGTTTGGATGCTGATATTGAAAATTGGGTAGCCAAATGTGACCCATGCCAAGAATCACGGCCTAACCCCCCCCAAAACAACTCCAGCAGAGTGGGAGCAACCTGCAGGGCCTTGGTCCTGGGTCCATATTGATTTTGCAGGGCCAGTGGGGTCACAATACTTCCTAATAGTGGTTGATGCATTTTCCAAATGGGTGGAAATCATAGCAATGAACAACATAACCACAAGTGCCACCATCAAGGTTTTGCGCAGACTGTTCGCTACCCATGGTTGCCCCGATATCCTAGTGTCTGACAATGGGCCTCAATTAACGGCCAGGCAGTTTGAATTATTTTTAGATAACCTAGGGGTCAGACATGCACTCATCTCACCTTACTCGCCCTGGGCTAATGGGTTGGCGGAACGTTATGTTCGCGTGGCTAAGGAAGCATTACGCAAGTCAGGCCCAGGAGATGTACAACAAAATTTGGACCAGTTCTTGTTAACCCAGCACATTACCCCAAACTCTCACACGCACGTGAGTCCTGCTGAGTTACTGATGGGAAGGAAATTAAGGTCCCCACTGGATAGGTTACACCCAAGGTTTTGTACTAATAACCCAATTTATGTAAACCCGGAAAGACAAATGTATTTGGGACAAAATGTATTTGTAAAAATTTTTGATGGAGGTGTAAACTGGATGAAAGGAATTGCTGTTAAACAGACTGCTCCAAAAACATATATGGTAAAACTGGAGGATGGTCGAATGTGGAAACGGCACATTGACCACATTCGGAAACGCATGGGAAACCCCCTGGAGCAAACCGCTGACAAAGACTCTCCCATTTCAACAGACTATAACTCGCAACCTGATTTACTAGACATTCAAATGGACTTATCGGGTCAGGGAGAATCCTCCAGCGATGCCGAACCATCGTCCTCCTCCGAAGCCATCGTTGTGCCGGCCAGGACGAATCAACAGGCCGGAGCCCCAACCAGGCCCCAGCCGCACCGGGGGAGCAACAGCGAGCCAACCTCCACCATTGGTAGCGAGGACGCAACTGAACTGCGCAGGTCGGAGCGAGCCTCGCGGCGACCCAACAGATTGGACGACTTCGTCACATGGCTTTCGTGATGGATGCATCCAACTAAGGAGGGAGGGGTGTTGTATCCTGTAATGGCTACCTTGTATCTCTGTAAATAGTTTGTTCCTTGCTAAAGCGCTGTCTGAGCTGGAAATCAGGAAGTCGCTCCTGATTGGCTCAGACGCGCCCTGCTCTTGCTTTGGCGGGAACCGCAAATGTATAAAAGAAGCGGTTTCTCCCAAGCAGAGCAGACGGTACTAGCTGAAAGTCACTTACCTATTCTGAGCTGAATAAAAGTACCGTTCTCAACCAACCCTGCCTCTGGGTTTACTTCAAAGAGTTTTAGTAGTACATTGGCCATGTTAGCAGAACTATCCAATGGTATATCTCCCCTAACCATGGAGATGTCAGAGTGAGCTACAACTGAGTTATATCTGAGACAACTACAATACATTCAAAAAGGACTGCCTTCTATTACTGATTAGAAACTTTAAGTGGTCTAAAATGGTTCATCCACTTTTAAATAAACTAGTTGTGGAAAGTGGAAACACCCTTAATAAAGAAAACACACTTAATAAAGAAAATCTCATAGGTATCTAAGTTTTTAGATAAAATTGAGAAGCCTTTTTATGCTTCATATAAGTGCTCTAGGTAGGGATGGGATTCAAAAGTTTTAGCAACCAGTTCTCTGTCCAGTTGCTGGATAGATGTGGCCATGGGGGTGTGGCCTACTCAGCCTCCTGCAGCATGCTGTGGTGGGGTCATTTTCACCCTCCCCAGATTCTGGAGGCATTCCTCAAGCCTTCTGCAAGGTAAAAACAGCCTCCCCCAAGCTCCGGAGGCCCTCTGGAGGCCAGAAACAGGCCCATTTCCAGACTTCCAATACTTCTGGTATTTCTGGTAGGCCCATTTTTCATCCTCCCAGAGTCTCCACATGGGCCCTTCACTTATATGGCATCCAAAGTGGGCCGTGTGCAGACTTCTGGGAGGGGCAGGACAGGGTGGGCGGGGTCTGCCACTCTTTGCAACTACTGGTTCAGTGAATCAGATGTAATATTAACATCCGGTCTGTCCGAACCCATTGTAACTGGCTGAATCCCACCCCTGACTGCATGTCCTAGGACCAGGTTAAGTTATAATGGAGTTTTCTGAGCCCTCCCTCCCTCCCTTTAAGGAGAGGGTCTTCTTTCAGTTGGCCACTACCAAAGAAACATTTGGTACAATGTGAGAAAAGTCAGAAGCTCCTACCAAAGGATCTTCCTCCCTCCCTCTTCTTCCGTCTCTTCTTTCCTCTTCTTTCCTCACCCCTCTCTCATGCTTTATTTTTCAGCTTTGTATTTAACATTTGCCTGCAGAAGGTGTTGTTGTGTCTTTTTGCAAGATGTGTGCATGGGAATAAAATGTTCAGGCCAACCTCAAAACATTCTGTTCCTTCTGCTGACTACATTGATCCAATTGTTTTGGGGGTGGACCAAAACCTGGTTGGAAGTACATCCTCCAAATAGGGAACTGTTTGTGATGTTTTAAATGGAATTCAGTTTACAGGTTATTTCTAGGCTTTGCCTTGTATGTCACACAAAATAGGTTTTGTTATTTTTACATGAAAAAAAAATACTAATTCTGACTACATATGCTAAAAGGAGATACTGTATCAGGGGTTCCTCCTGGTTTTGACCAGATCTCCCAAACTGTTCGTGACCCGCTGGTGACATGACAATGGCATCATGAATGTCTGTGGATGTCTGTCACTGGATGCCACCATCTTTTTTTTTAGAATTCTCAGCAATTTTTTCTGTCTTTAGATAGCTTTTCCTCTTCTACTTGAAAAAAGGCCCTCCCACCCACTTGTGGGTTAACCCTGAGTTTTATTTCTTTGCCAGAAGCACAGCTGACTAGCTCCTCAACTGTATTTCGGGCTTTATTGGGCAAGTGAGCATGTGTGAAAGCTGAAATACATGATGGGATGTGTGTGCAATGTCACAATGTGAACTGGTGGTGAAGGTAAGTGGAACCAATCCCTGTATTGTATGTACATCACAAACAACCTCAATTATTTCAATTCTACCTCATCATGACAAATTTTTCCTATGTTGACACCTCCATGCATGACAAAGTGCTTGATTACTTTGGAGGTGAGCATAGTTCAGTGTGATTACTATTCCTCTTTTTGCAATGTATGTATATGATAACGATGAGTTTCATCAGCATGCATGTATAAGGTCAATGCTAAATGTATGGAACTTGGGAAAATGATTTTTTAAAAAAATAAGTAAGGGCCCAAAAATACTAGGAACTTGTCATTTGCTCCTATCTAATCACAGCCATTTCAAAAGCCTTTTGTAATAAATACCCACTCTGGAATTTTAAAAAGATATTTGAAAGCTTCTTCAATTTAGGAAAAAAACAATCAACAACGTTTTCCCTAGGCCATGATCACTCATTGGCCAAAACTATTGGAAAGTAAGAACAAACTTTCTTTGATGCTTCTCATGAGATTCTTCAAAACTTTAACAAATCTCTTTTGCAAGTCCAATATAGAAAAATCTAAGTTAGATAATTAAACAATAATCAGATAATTAAATACAATTGTCTGTATGTTCTATTTATAAAACATCAGCCAGTTTCTTCCGTATGCCCAGTATGTCCATCTTTTCCATGCCATTCTTGTAGCCTATCATCGGAAGTCAATCAACAACTCAGTCTCTGCCTTGTTAGATAAAGCTTGCTTCTTTTCCATAACATCTTTTAGATAAAGTCTATCCATAAAGGCAGCTATTGCTGTTGATGTGGTTAATATTAATTTTGATTTTTCTAAAGTATCATTCAATATTTTCAGTCTTAGAATATTTTGTGTCATATAGTAACCAGTCAAATTTATTTATGTTTCTCTTTTAATTTGATTGAATTGAATTTCCAAATCATATCTCAAATTTATCTGGACAATACAGTAGTTCATCTATAGCTTTTTAAAATTAAAGCCTTATTTTTTAAAAAAAGTTTTTAAGATTGTAGCTAAGAATTTGTTTTGTTAATGATTATAGGCAAATTCACCTAGTCCTTTCATTTTTGTTTCTCTGTAGGCTTTTGGATAGCTGAAAAGTAGTTAACTAGCAATTTCTGAAAGTGATTAGAAAAGGAAGTACAGTGTGTGAACTTTGTGACTTTTTAAATAGATCAACCACAGTTTGAGCAAGGTGACAATCCTCTTGTTTCCCAGTGCTCAAAGCCAGCCATAGATTACTTTCTTGCATTCTCCCTGTAGCACTTGTGGGCACTCTCCAATTCTCTCTTCAACTTGAGAGGTCAAAAATCCAAATTATTCATTAGCTCTTCAATCTTTGCCATGATCATTAGCTCTGCTTTTCACGGAGTCTTATTGTTTGCAATTTTTGAGACATGTTAAAGCTTTGAAGACTCTTGAAGAAGAAATGAAATCAAGTTATATGACATTATTTGAAAACACTAGAGATTAAATTCGTTAGAAATAAAAGGAAGGAACATAAAGTTGGTTTGTTTGGTCAGGTTTAAAATACATTATTTCTTGTAATCCTTAAAAGACTTTTGCTGATGCCAGGACTGTAACGATGATGCTTTATGGATTTGATTATAGATAAGAAAGATGATATAGGAATAAGAGATTATTTTTGTAATTTAAGAGGAAGTAAAAAGTTACTAAAATTGTTTATACTTGTGATGAAGGGTGGTAATATTTGTGATGACGAGTGGTAATTTCTTTTCTCTTTTACTGCATTTTTACTTTTCTTTTTTTCTTTCTAATTATGTCTTTTTTCTCTTTGTGTCTTTGGTTCTTTCAAAGAACCAAATTTAAGTTAAATTAATTTAAGTTAAATCCTTATTTATGTTTTTACTATTGCGGTTGTAATTCTTAATAAAATTACTTGAATAAAAAAAAAATTAGGAACAAACATTACTCCTCAAAACTCATGAGCAGAACAGTAGCCACATACTTTGCACCATATCTTGGCTTCCAGATGGCCCGAAAGTCAATTTGGTGTAGTGGCACCAGAATAGAAATCAGGAGACTGTGAATTCAAGTCCCACCTTTGGCATGAAAAGGATTGTTGCTATGAGGAGAAAAGAGGAGGAGTATTAAGTATGTTTGCTGTTAAGTTGTGGTACTGAAAAGACTTGGAGGCAGAAGTGACTAAGAGCTCTTTATTGTAAGACATACAGGTCTACCAAAGGAACCAGCTGGACAGCTCTTTCTTTAAATAGAGGGTTGCCAGCTGGTTCAACCAATCAGTGCTCTTTGTTTCCCTACTTCAGAGAGTGGACCTTGAAGTAAACAGTTTCAACTCTTTTCAAACCTTAATACATAACATTCACCATCTTGAGTTATTTATAAAATAATAAAGGAAGGATAAAAATCTGATAGATAAAGACCTGCTCTTTTTATAAAATGAAAGCTAGGATTCGAAGAATTATAATTTATTGAAAGTAGCAAGAGGTTGAAAGTTGTATTATCTGCTTCCTCTCTGTGGGCATCTTTAAGCCCTCCCAAAAATAAATCTCAATAACAGTGAGATATTCCTGTGAAACAGCATCTTGAATCAATATATTAATTGCAAAAACATAGCCAGGAGACATGCATAAGGGACTCCAAAAACATAAGAAAGATGTATGTTCTTGTAAATGAGAAAATGTTATGCAATGTCAGTAGAGAAATGGCAGAATGCCAACCCAACTGAACTGAGTCATCATGCAATAATGATAAGAAAGGTTGGCTGTCACAAAAAATATGTGAGACAAAAAAGAACAACTGAAATATTATGATTATCCTTAAAACAGACTAAAGAAAAATGTGGAAATGCTATTGGTAAAGACAAAATAAGGTCAACTGGGAGTCTAAAGGAATTACAGTAATGAAGATAAGACCAAGCAGTACTAATGTTAAAATGGTGGGGGAAATGCCATAAAGTGTGCATTAGCAACAAAACATAGTTGAAAAAGCAGATTATAGAGGCAAAACCTATTGAACAGGTATGTGTTGATGGGATAAGAAAGATCAATGGGAAATCTAAACAATGACAGAACTAAAAAAAGGTTGTTTCTAAACTAACAAAGTTTAGAACTAAGACGCCTTAAACAAGATCTAAGTATTGCCCACAAGATCATATGCTGCAACGTCCTGCCTGTCGGTGACTACTTCAGCTTCAACCACAACAACACAAGAGCACACAACAGATTTAAACTTAATATTAACCGCTCCAAACTTGACTGTAAAAAATATGACTTCAGCAACCGAGTTGTCGAAGCGTGGAACTCATTACCGGACTCTGTAGTGTCATCCCCAAACCCCCAACACTTTACCCTTAGATTATCTATGGTTGACCTATCCAGATTCCTAAGAGATCAGTAAGGGGCGAGTACAAGTGCACTAGAGTGCCTTCTGTCCCCTGTCCTATTGCTCTCCTATATTTCCTATACCTTTCTTCTATTCCTATATCTCCTCTTCTATTCTTTCATTGATATGTTCTATTACTATATCTTCTTTTCTATTATTTCTTAGATATATTTTACTATGAGTATCTCCTCTATAACCTTCATCATGTATTTTACTATGTGTATATAGATATATACCCACTAAAGCCCTAATTGTATATTGGACAAAATAAATAAACAAACTGGAAACTAAATAGAGTATTACCTCAAAACTCAATCTAATTTGTTGAAATATTAACATGGCCTGAAATTTCGAACAAAACAGAAAGATTTAATGAGATTTAGGTTTTGGATTACAGTATTGCATGCTTTATGAGGAGCCAATTTTTAAACAAAAAAAAAACAAAAAAATGAAGGTTAATATAAGCTCAGAGGAAAGTTTTCAATTTTTCAAAGAAAGAAAAAAATAAAAGATAAAGCTGGAAAAAAAATAAAAGGGATAAATGTAAAGGCTAAGAGGCTGGCATAGTCTTTAGTTGTCCTATTCTTTTTCGTATTGCACTGCTATTCCCAAGACAAGAAAGAAGCTAGGAACCAGAAGGGAAAAACTCGCATTAAAAGAACTATAAATAGAAAAGGAAACTTTTCTGCTGTGCTTTCTGCTCCATAAATCCCAGTACAAACATTGACAAAAGTTCCCTTGCTTTCCAACAGCACAATAAATTAAGGCTTACACTATGCAAAGAATAGCAATGAAGGATGGAAAAGCTACCCCAAACATTTACAGAGCCAAATGAAAGAAGAATTCCGAATGTTTCTGATGTGGTGTTCTTCCACAACTGCAGAGTGATGTTTTTCCTAGCAGGACAGAGTTTCTGATAAAGGTCACAGCAGAGATTTGATGGGGTGGTATTCAACCACAATTTTGCCTTTAAAAAAAAGAATTTTCATTTGTGCAAGATGGCAATATTGTGATGGTTACCAAGCCTTCTACCTATTGAATCTTAAAAATATAGGGTTTTTATAAAAATTCTGCACACACCTGACAGCAACTGAGAAGCTTAAGAGAGCGACATGGATTGGGGTCTCAATTCTTGTCGCAGGTCTTATTATATTTCCTGAAGGGTTTCTACTGAGAGGGGCGGCATACAAATCTAATAAATAATAATAATAATAAATAAAATAATAATTACTTTCAGGTAAGTCTCATGTGATCAGTGGTACATACTTCCAGGAAACCGAAATTAGGATTTTTATTGGAAATTTTTCTACCAAGTTTAATATCATTTAATTATTTTTTTCCCCTCAAGTGATATTAATGCAAACAGGGAAATGTCACTTTAAAAAGAAAAGCGCCAAATGGTATATGTTGAGGCGTATCACTGAAAGCAATTTGAAGGCTGAAGAACCTGAAAATAAGCATTCTGCTGCCATTGTCAGATACAGTATGTAATTTGAGCCCCAGGAAAAAAAAGATTTTAGTCCTACAATAAGTACAACTGGAAAAGACAATATAAACACAACCTTTGAAGGAATTGGAAGAAAAGAGCAATGCTAAGACAAAACATCACATTTGCTTATTTGGGACATATATTGCACAACGCAGATTAGACTGCAGTGCAGTGAACATTAGACTTCAAGAAATATGTCACAGTTAAAATATATAGTTATCTTTCTGTGCTGTATATAATGCCAGAGTTCAACTGAAAGGTATTCTGTGAATTTGTTAATCACCACAATTTTAAAAAGTCATTGTAAAACTAAATGCCAACCTTTCCACTTTAGAAAGCTTAAAGAGCTTTCTAATGTTTGAAAGACTGAAATCACTTATTTTTCAAAATGAATAACCTGAAAGGATAAATTCTATTTGGAACATCCATTTGATTACATGCCATTGAATCAATTATGTCTATTATTGTTTACCTAGACAGATTTTCTCCACGATTAGCTATCTCTGACTTGATCTTGAAGGTCTTTGGAAGGTAAACCCATTGCCAATGTAAGTGTTCATCTTCCTTGCTGCTGGTCACCTTCTTCTCTTTCCTTCTAACTTTCCCATAAGTTAGTGGTGCAGTGAATTAGAGTGTTGTACTACAGGCTACTTCTTCTGCCTGCTGTCTGTCTGTAATTTGGCAGGTCAAATCTCATCACGCTCAAGTCAATTCAGCCTTCCACTCTTCCGAAGTGGGTAAAATGAAGACTCAGATTGTTGGGGGCAATAGGCTGACTCTGTAAACCACTTAGAGAGGGCTGTAAAGAACTGTAAAGTGGTTATAAGTGTAAGTGCTATTGTCATTGCTAATCAGAATCTTCTTCAGAAACCTACTGGAGCCTTTCTATTAAGTAGACTCTCTTGTACTTCAAGTGATTACTCTACCCTGTTTTCCCGAAAATAAGATGTACCATGAAAGTAAGGCATGTCAGAGGTTTGGCAGAATTTGCTAATAAAAGGCACCGTCCGAAAATAAGCCGTAGTCAAGTTTACATACGGTACAGTGGAAAAACATACGGTACCATTCAAAGCTGTTCATAGCGGTACCATAATAATGTGGCGTCCCCTGCTGGCCCATTCCATCGCTTTGTACCGTCCAGTACAGCAGATAGAGTCTGCTGCTGTCTCACCGCCATTACAGTCTCCACTACAGTGCGTAGACTGTAGTTCCTCTGGTGGCCGGAAGCTGCAATAGCGGGAGTATACTGTTGTACCATATAAGTGCCATTGTTTGTGTGTGTGGGTGCCATACTGACAGGTACCATACCAATTTCTTACAGTACACTTTCTTTGGGGGTGTCAGCTTTTCTGCCTGTGAATTTGTCTTATTTGAGAAATATAAGGCACTCCCCGAAAATAAGACGTAGCACAACTTTTGGAGCAAAAATTAATATAAGACAGTGTCTTATTTTCGGGGAAACATGGTAGGTTGATTTGTTTGATGACCTATTTGCTTGGTTTTCTTGGTTCTTCACAGAGTTCTTGGGAGGCTACTCCAACATCAAAGTTCAAAAGTGACAACAGTCTTCATACCCTGCTTCTTCAGTGTCTACTTTCATTTTCATAAAGTGTCATGGGGAATCACATGGCTTGCAGGATTCTGATATTTGTGAGTGGGTATAACCCCACATCATTTGAATGTCTCCTCTAAAGTCTTCGTGACTGTTTTAATGAACTCCTAATCTGTGGTATATTTCTTTATTCTATTCTTTATTGTTTGTGGTTGATTGTAAAAAGCAGAAGCTATCAATTTAGCATCTTCATTTGTGAAATCTAAGGTTGGATGTTGTACTTGTCATTAGTTTGGTCTTACTTACATTTCATGTTACTCTCTTTTCTACACTGCTCCTTGACTTTTATTGTTACAGCTTGCAGATTCATTACTGATGTTTCTTCTTTCAGTTTTAAAGACATTCTCATCTTCTTCCAATCCATCTTCCCATCATAAGAAATTCAGGATATAGATTAAATAACTAAGGAGGGAATTGCAGCTTTATCTCACTCCTTTGCCAATCTGCAGTCAGTCTGTTTTGTCATATTCACTTAACATTATGGCCTCCTATATATGTATATATTGTGAGTTTCATATAGCAGCATTAAGATGTTTTGGGTTTGAGGGATTTTTCTAACTACATTCCACTATTTGAAGTTTTACATTATCAAAAGTCTTTGTATAAACAATGAAACACACATTGACTTCTTTTTGATAGTCTTTATCCTTCTTAATTATCCAGTGATCATCAGCAATAATGCCTCTTGTTTCTCAACCTTTTCTAAGGCCAGTTTAAACTTCTGGCATCTCATTTCCATGCAGGCTCTAATCTGCATTAGACAATCCTTAACATTTTTCTTTGCTAGCATGTAAAATTAAGTATAGAATAATTTACCATAGGGCTTTTTAATTTGGTATATAGATATTTAAAAAAAATATCTATATCTATAAATCGAGAGAAATGATAAATATTTATAATGCATTTAAAACTGAAAATGGACAGGTGTTCAATTCTCAAAATAGAACTTTAACTGCACTAATTAAATGTTTTCATCTATTTCTACTGTTGACTTCATGTGTTTGTTGTGGTGGTATTACATTTCTGTGAATTGCTTTGGTATGGTTAACAGGAAAAAGTCAAAATGCAAATTCAATTAATTTGCACATTGGTTTAGCAAGTGAAATGTGTAAGGTATGCCCAGTTTTGAGTTTTGGAATATGACAGTCCTATATATGGGGAGGGAGCAGTGATGGTTATTTCCACAACAAAACAAAAAAGTACTAGGAGTCAAGTTTTTGCTTTATAGTATGGTTTTTCATTTTGTGTGTGTGTGTGTGTGTGTGTGTGTGTGAGAGAGAGAGAGAGAGAGAGAGAGAGAGAGAGAGAGAATCACAGATGAATCTAATGAAAATGCCTCTGAAAAATTAACATAAATATACAAACAATTTTTTGCAAACAATTTATTATACAGTGATCCCTCGATTTTCGCGATCTCGTTCTTCGCGAAACGCTATATCGCGATTTTTCCCACCCGATGACGTCACTCTCTTCCTTCCTTTCTCATCTTTCTTTCTCTCTCTCTTTCTCTATCTTGCTTCTTCCTCTCTCACACTCTCTTCCTCCCTCTCTCATCTCTTTCTTTCCTTCTCTCTCTTTCTCTATCTCTCCCCCTCTTGCTGGCGGGCGGCGGGCGGCGGGCGGCGGGCGGGCGGGCGAGCGGGAGCATCAGCGAGGAAGACCCAGGGAAGGTTCCTTCGGCCGCCCAGCAGCTGATCTGCTCAGCAGCGCAGCAGCAGCGAGGAGCCGAATCGGGGTTTCCCCTTTGCATGGGCGGCGGGGAAACCCCGATCTTCGTCTGCTCACTGCTGCTGCGCTGCCGAGCAGATCAGCTGCTGGGCGGCCGCAGCAGCAGCGAGCAGACGAAGATCGGGGTTTCCCCGCCACCCACGCAAAGGGGAAACCCCGATCTTCGTCTGCTCGCTGCTGCTGCGCTGCCGAGCAGATCAGCTGCTGGGCGGCCGAAGGAACCTTCCCTGGGTCTTCCCCGCCGCCCATGCAAACTCCACCATCTGCGCATGCGCGGCCATGAAAAAAGGGCGTGCATGCGCAGATGGTGTTTTTACTTCCGCAACCCTACATCGCGAAAAATCGATTATCGCGAGGGGTCTTGGAACGGAACCCTCGCGATAATCGAGGGATCACTGTATAGTATTACACTACAAATATCCTTTGTGTAGACAAAACATCAAAGCAATCTTTACAAAGAATAATGTTTTTTTCTTGTTCTTTTCATGAAAAATTAATAGCCATTTCCTGAAAAAATAAGGAGGAAAAGATGTGCAGAATTTTTTTAAAAAATATTTTTTTCTTTGCTCAACAATAATTTTAGGTTGATAAGGATTTAGGTAATTATTGAAATTATTGGAATGTTATCTGTCTAATCATTTTTAAAGGTCTTTATATAAGATTATATAATTTATAAATTGGATTTTTTTGTTGTAGAGATTTTAGATAATTAGGGGTTCTTTTCTTTATTATTGTCTATTGGGAAGTTGGTAATGTTATTAACCAATGGATGGGAGTGTAGTGATAAGATTAGAATTTGTTTAAATATGGAGAATGAGTTAAAATAAGAAATTGGACAATAAAGTTGAAAGGGAGATATGGAATGAGAAAAGAGATTAGAAATTTGGGGCATTTAGAAATGACAGAATAACAAAAATGAGTAAAGATATCAATTGAGGAAAGAGAGGAATATGGCCTAAAATTAAGAGGTAGGAGAGACAATGAGAAGTCAGGGTTTTGAATTGCTCATATGTTAACTATAAACTGGATTATGATTGGTTAGATGTACTCAGTGTAGGACAAGAGGGAGAAAGAGGATGTAGAAAGGAAGGCGACACAGGGAGGAGGGAAGTAGGAAACAGGGAGAGAGGGAGAAAGAAGATAAAGAGAAGAGAAGGAGATAGAGGAAAGGGAGTACTATGAAATATAGAAGGAAAACCGATGGGAGATAAAAGTATAAAAGGTGCAAATTTAAGATATTTGTTTATGGCATTTTGGACAGAAATGTATAATTATGTATGTTTTGATATTATGATATATGTATGGATGTTTATGTAAAGTTGGTGAAAAATATAAAAAAATCTTTTAAACCCCCCCCAATAATTTTAGTTGAAATTGTGAATGATCTTTGACCAGGCAACTCACATGTTATCTTTGACATCCAATCAATTTTGATATTTCATTTTAATGGGAACTAGTGATGAAACTCCTGACTCACAAAGCTGCATAATAGCAAATGGATTCAGAGCCCCTACAACTTTCTCTGCCAGACAAGGACCACCAGGAAGCAGTACACATTGGTTTAATCCTTGTTAGGCATGTACCTCATATGGAAAAGTCTGGCTGGTGTAGAGGTTAAGCACCAGTCTTGAAACCAGGAGTCTATAAGTTCTAGTCCCACTTTAGGAATGAATGCTGCTAGATGACTGGAGCCAACCTGTTTGTCTTAGCCCTGGGAAGAAGGCATTGACAATTGTTTCTGAAATCTTGCCAAGAAAACTACAGGAACATGTCCAGCCAATCATCAAGAGTCAATACTGACTCAAAGATATGGGGGGGAAAAATCATACATGACAACATGACATAATGTAATTTTTGTACTTCCCTGTCTTTGGGAACTTAGGAGAAGGTGGACTGAACATAGCATTCAGAAGGATTTTATAGCTGCCAACCAAGGCCTACTAGACTTTTGCCAAAGAGCATTGGAATTCTACATGATTCTTTAGTTGAATGTGTTTCACCATTTATTTTCTTAAAATAAGTCACTGAGGACATTTTTGACAAGGTCTGCATTATTAATGCTGTCCATATACACAAGGGAAACCCATTTTAAGGTCATGGATAACCTTGAAAAGAGTTATGCAGTGTTTCCATCTGTCTGCAGATATCTGCCTGGAGAGAAATGCTTTGTCACTCTCACTGCAGAGGTCTAGCATTGGAAAGTTTATATAGTTGTCCCTTTCAATCTCTGTGTTTAGAGTTGCAGCTAGGCCAAAAGATCCAGCTAGTTTCCTTCAACATCCATAAAGGGGGCGGGCAAGGTTCTGAAAGATTTACCTCATTCATTGGCCAGAATAACTGCTGAGTAAGACCAGCTATTAATGGATTTTCTCTTTCAAATTATTCCAAGGATTTCTCTCTCCCTCTCCCTCTCTCTCAGTGAAGCACTTCAAAATTTGTCTTTTGGAAAGCCACTGAGGTAGAGAAGGACTTAACAGATACTTCTTGCAAAGCAGAGGTTCAAGGCCCCATATGTGATAGAACTGATTTTCAGGGAAATAGATTAGACTTATTTCAGGATGCCACTATAGAATGCAATGAATCATTGTGACATAGGGAGCTTCTTTTTCACTGAAGCAGTAAAATCAGATGTGTTGCTAAGCATTACAAGGGTATCATCTGTGCAAAGAATAGTGCATTTTCTTTCTCTTAATCAAAATTAGGCTTGCCAATACACCTTTCACCTTTTTAAAGAGACTGATGGTCTTGATAATTTCCAAAAGTTGGTCACAAGATATAAGATATTTAATAGGATTGGCAAGCATGCAGTGAATGAAAACCAGAAGCTTCCTGCAATGAGAAGCATCAATTGTTTCATCTAATTTCATGCCGAAGGGAAATGATGCAAGTGTCAATTCATCCCTAAATATTAACAAAGTTTTAGAAGAAATGCTGGTGAGTCTGGAGTGGATGATATTGTTTGGAAAAGATATCTCTTTGATTTTTTTTTTTTAAATGTTCCAAGCTTCAGACCAGTTTTGGATAGTGTCAACAGTCCTTATGACTTAATTTTTTTTTTTTGGCAATAATAAGCAATTTTAGGATGCTTTCAAGATAAAACATTTTATCTAAAGTTTTCTTTCAATTTCTGTATTTTATTTTTCTGTGGCAGACCAGTAATTTACACTGTTTTAAGAAAAAGAAAAAGATCCTGTATTTGGGATAATTTTCTGACTGTTATATGAAACAAAGTCATTAATGCAATTAAATTGTATGTAATTTTTTTCATTGACTCTTTTCTAAAAGTAATAGTAACGTCTGGTGGAATAAATTGCGGCCCTTCTGATATCCCTTTTACAGAAGCCACATTCTCTTTCTTTTCCCTCCATGTTAAGAAAATTCACACCAGTCCTTCAACCATAGATTAAAATAATTTGTTAAATGAGGTCTCCTCTTTTGTGATTATTTAAAGTTGAAAATGATTTCATCCTTAGCTGAAAAAGGTCACAAATTCAATATGTAACTTATTACTAAAATATAATTTAAATACTGCAGTTGATGTATAAAGAACTTTGTACTTCTTTTCCCATTTAGCCATTTAAAATCTATAGGAAGGAGGTAAGTATAATTTCAGTACAATTTCATTCTAAGAAGAGCTGAAAGTGTATAACTTTCTAAATCAGTGAATACATTATTATTTTCTCCTTTAAGGTTTAAGGCAGATGTAAATGCATTTCAGAATGTGTCTCAATGGGGAAAGGCTGTTCTTACTTGATTAGGAACGACTTGAAATGTCCATGTTTCTCTCTTCAAGTGCTTAACCCATATAGCAAGAACTTGTTCATCCTCATTTAGACTGCGTCCAAACTGCATTGATGTAGTTTAATCACATGCATTGATGTTTTGGCACTAAGAAGTATGGTGATATCTTGCTTCAGGAGACAATGAAGAATGGGTTTACGTCTATCATCTATTGTTAGCCAACATGGTTGTACAGACTATTTTTAAAGTCCCCCAGTCAACTGGCTAATACTGATGCCAATTATGTTTCTGACTTTAATAGAGCACAACTTTCCCACCTACTTCCATTAGCCATACTGGCTATAGCCCCAAACATGGAAGGCATTAATTTGGGAAAGATTGTAGTAGAAGACAATGTGAAGAAACCACAAGTTATAAATAAGTTATCATGCTATGAAAGTAATAATATATATTGAGATGAAGAGTTTTAGTGGTGTGGCATATTAGCTCTGTAAAAATAAACGCATGCATGTAATAGTAATCAATTACTGAGTTGCCAAATAAAAACAGTTCTTTGGAGTGAAGGCTGGCATATAACACACTGGAGATGGTTAACCTGAATAGATCTGATTTATAAACCAACCAAGATTTAATAGCATTCACAGTCTTTATCATTTGGATATTTTCAATATTAATTTTATTAATATTGAGTATTAATAAAATTAATATTGAATTATAGTAATTCAGAATAGTGACACAAAACAACTTGCATTATTGATGCAAGCACACAGAGAGAAACAGCTGGAAGATTGACAAAAATGTTTTTTCAAAGCTTTATTCAATTTTCCAATTTTCAAAACATCAGAATAATTTTGCACAGATCAGAATGGATCTCTTATATTGTATTCCTACGAGGTCAGTAAGGGGCGAGAATAAGTGCACCAGCATGCCTTCCATCCCCTGTCCTAATACTTCTCCTATATGTCTACTAATTACATGTATATGTTTATGAACTCTATTATTTCTTCCATATTATTCCTATATCTTTTCTTCTAATCTTCCATTGATTTTTACTATGGTTATATCCTCTGACATTATGTATTGGACTGACTAACTAACTAACTAACTAACTAACTAACTAACTAACTAACTAACTAACTAACTAACTAACTAACTAACTAGCTAACTAATTAAACAAACAAACAAATAAAATCTATTCCAGTGATGGCGAACCTATGTCACAGGTGCCACAGGTGGCACATGGAGCCATATCTGCTGGCACATGAGCTGTTGCCCTAGTTCAGCTCCAACATGCATGTGTGTGCCGATGAGCTGATTTTTGGATCACACAGAGGCTCTGGGAAGAGGGTTTTTTTGCTTCCAGAGAGATTATGGGGGGATGGGGAGGGCATGTGTGATAGCGCACACACGCTCTTTTGGCACCCAAGGGAAAAAAGGGTTGCCATCATTGATCTGTTCTATAACTTACTGATGCTTTTGTAATAGCCTGAGAAATGTATCTTGGAAGGACTTCCCAGCTGCTTATGCTTCTCAGATTCAGACATCAGAATATTCACATAGTCCAAAGATGAACACCTTTGGCTGCTTTCACACAAATGCACAGATGAGTTTGATTATTACCCGATCACAGTTTTCCAAAACACACACAAAAGTATAACCCCAATTTGCATCCTTATTCTGACTGCAAATCATAAAAGAGCCATCGCACAGAGAGAGCTGGATTTGGGGCACTCATAACTGACAGCTTAGAACAAGTGATAAGTAAATGAAGCATTTTGCAGGCCAATCTATCGCAGCTGGAATCATCAAAACAAACAAACATGGACACTCTGACTTGGTAAACACCAATAAAAAGCCTTTGTCATTTGATGTTTCATTGACGACCAACTGAATATTTCATAGAGGGACTGAAGAGAATCTGGCAGCTCATTGCTTTATGCCTTGCCCTGGAAAGGAAGGCAGCAATTATGCACACAGTTGGCATGCTGAAATCTGACTGATTTCTCTCATTCCATTCCATGATGGAATTTACATATGATTTACATACATTATAGAATTAATCTTATTTTCATACCATATGGCTGCTAATAGAACCTGACTCCTTTTAAGGGGAGAAAGGTTTAGCCCAAGAACAATACAAAGAGAGATGCAAAATATATCTCCAAGTTAAGTTGCACTTAAAACTTGTCTACCGCAAATGTAATGGTAATTCGTGGTGCCTGATGATACGTAGGCGGAGATCAATCTCTACTACAGATAATGCATCAAGGGATGATATTTCAGGAGGATTTTTCTGAAATTGGGAGCAAAGTTCTAAAACAAATTGACACTGTTTACACTGAGAAGTGCAAAACTGACAAGTTTACACTGAACAAGAAACACTACATGGTACTATTTATTGTGGAAATTGTTAGACTAAAACAATTGACCATTGTTACCCATGCCTGGGATGTTTAAGCCCTATAGTTCCAATCATAAATATAGACTACACTTGCACAGTATCATACATGGTATGAAATCATACATGACTTTGGATATTGTATTCAGCTCCCAGGTACCCTGGTAGGACAGTGGTTAGAATCATGGGTGAAATTCACTTTTTCCCCCTACTGGTTCTATGGGTGTGGCTTAGTGGGTGTGGCAGGGGAAATATACTACAAAATCTCCATTCCTACCCCACTCTGAGGTCAGCCAGAGATGGTATTTGTTGGTTCTCTGAACTACTCAAAATTTCCGCTACCAGTTCTTCAGAACCTGTTGGAACCTGCTGGATCTAATCCATTTAAGAATCTGGAATATTTTCAAAGAATTGGGGTGATGTTTGCAGAGGGAAAGAATCCTTCAAAACACCCATCACTTAAATAAGCTTTAAATTAAAATTTTCCTACTAATAACCAGCTATGTCATGAACCATCCATATCAGAGACAAAGAGAGAGTCAGAATATTTTTTAGTCATAGTCATCAGATTAAGCCCGGGGATTTTATGGGATACTTTTTAAAAGAGCATGTCAGGAAGAGAAAAGAAAGAATCACAAGCACAACTCTGAAAGTGATTGGTGATAAAGTCATGTGACTTAAAAGCTATCTCCTTCTCCTCCTCCTTGCTGGATGCTATGCTAGATAAAAATATACCGGTAATTGGGACAGATTGCCACCAAAGAGGATGTTGCTTCCAGCTGGAGGGAGCTAATGAATATTTTAAAAAAATGTGTCCAATTCCCTCAAATTGTATCTGCAGGTCCTTTTTTTTCTTTTAACAAATGAATAGCTCAGAAATCACAGAGCTGTCAGGAAACATTGAGAAGTATTGAGCACAATCAGTGTCAAAGATAAACAAGAAAAGAGAAAATAACACGAAACTATCAATTAAACGTAACAAGTCAGAGTATCTAATTTCCTTCAGTGGAATAGATTTTTCACACAGATTTCTCTCACAGATTTGCCCTTAGATATTTATAATGGATAATTTTATACTTTCTTGTTATAACTATATGCATTCATTTCTACAATTATATGTATGCTTCTGCACACTGCGATACTTTCCTTTGGTTAATACATTTAATTAACAGGCATATTCTTGAAAAATGTGAACCAGAGTAATGTATTGATAAGTATGACAAGCAACAGAAGTATCCTGTCATTTCAGCTTTGCTGAAAACAAACAAGTCAATGTTTCTGTGACTGATGTGAAATACCTAATTTTGGATTTTCATTGGGTTATTAAAATATCTATTAGCTGCTTGAAATACCCTGCTAGGCAAAGTCAGGGAAAGGACTGGCCCACTGAAGGTTCCCTTCAGAGCTCCTACCTTAAATTTTCCTCCAAATACAGGACTGAGTAAATGTCTATGAAGATTCTCAGTCACCCAGGTCATGGTTATTCCAAAGGTGCTTTTTCAAGAGGCAACTGGACTTTCTGATTTTCCTTTTAAGATGTTTTGCCTCTCGAAAAAGCACCTTTGCAGCAGGATTGAGTAGTAAGTGAAATTGAGTAGTAAGAGGAGTAGCAGGAGTTTCAAATTAAGAAGGCTAGAAGTCTCCCAACCTGCTACTCTAAAGGAAGGATGACAAGCTGTTCTTCTTCTTGCTACTGAAATGTACCTGGATTTGATTTATCAGAGGAACCACTACTGAGCATATAATTAATTCATTATTTATATCATGAACTGTGGTTAGAATGTAATATTGCAGGCTGACTGTGTCCATTGCCAGGAGTTCAGTTCTTACCTCCTCAAGATTGGCTCAGCTTTCCATCCTTCCAAAGTCAGTAAAATGAGGACTCAGATTGTTGGGGGCAATAGGCTGACTCTGTAAACCACTTAGAGAGGACTGTAAAGCACAGTGAAGTGTTATATAAGTTTAATGTTATTGTGGTTGCCATTCATCCATCCATCCATCCATTCATTCATCCATCCATTCATTTATTCATTCATTCATAGGAACTAGTAGTTTAATCCCACTTTCAGCCAAGTATTTTCCTGTTCAGTTACAGATTGCCATAGTGGCTGTGAGATGCAGGTTGGTACTTAGGGTGTAGAGAATGAGGCACAGAGCAGCTAATGGATATCTCGTTTATATTTATCTTACAGGAGGTTTTTGCAGCTCAGGCTATTTTACTGAGGATGTTTCCCTTTGTTTTGGGCTTTTGTGCATTTGGGCTTATTTCCTATAAATGTTATAAGACTTCAGGCTGCATGTTAAGGACAAGATTGTGATAAGGCTGCTAGCCAGCAAATGGAGCAATGGTCATCATTTATATTATAGAAACAGCTTGCTTGTCTCTTGACACAATAAGAAACATTTCTTGATAATAACACCACCTAAGGCGAGCAATTACATTTTAAATTGTATTATTAGATAGTTTTCCTGGAATCAAAATATGTTACAAAGTTTCTGGTACTTTATAGATAATTGGTATCATTGAGGGAAGAAAAGGAAAAATACAATATAGAATTCCAGACACATCACAAGAGAAATAAAGAACTTTAATCAAAGTCTGCAAGAGGATTCTATATTAGACAAAATTATTTATGAAAGTATCTTTTATTATTATAAATGTGAACTGCCCAGAGTCCAGCTAATTATCATGGTGTCAGTGTTCCAAATAGCACCTGAGAAATAAATCAAGTCCCAGTCCAATTCTCTCAATCAGAGCTCGATTTATTAACAGAACCATGTTGGCTACACTATAGGCATTCCGATTCTGAATAGTTCCCAGAATCCCACCTAGGTTAAGGTTCATCTTACATCCCCCACACCCACAAGTTCATCCTGAGAGCCAGTCCGTGTGCAGGGGTTTATCTTCTTCTTCTTCTCTTTGAGCTGAGGCAAAACAAACAGTGACCTTTGCTCGGAGAAAGGAATCTTTGGTTGTGTCTAGTAATCCCTCCCCACTACTCACTACCCCTCCCATCCCCCCTTATGCTGGGACAGGCCAAACTAACTCCACATAAAGGCATCGGCCTGACACATGGATGCAAATTGGATTGATGGATGGATAGATGGATAGTTGGAAAGATGGATAGACAGATAACTCCGAGCTGTTTTTCCTGCTATGTTTATTTTGCTGGAACTTTGAATTTGCAGTTTGATTGGTTATTATATGATTAAAACCCATTATTTAATATTACTTGTAGCCTGTAACCAACCCAGATCATGATCCCCAGATCTTCATTTTATAATCTTCTTTTTCATAGGAACAAAGCTACTGAATGTCACATGTAAAGAACAAAGGTGCTTTTTTTCCAGAGGCAACTGAACTTGTGTGGTTGGTTTTTTTTTATTTTGACAAAGTTTTGCATCTTATTCAAGGAGCTTCTTTGGTTCTAATTGAAGTGTGAGGAATGGAAGGATTTGTATTCTTAGCAGTCATATGATCATTAGCACTTTGAGGGTTGGTTGTTAGTTCTCTGAGAGTCATTGTATCTGTATCCTCAGAGTCACCTGAATAAGAGTATAAACAGGTGTGGAACAGTAGTGGATTGCTACCAATTTGTACCGCTTCTGCGAACTGGGAGCAGCGGTGGCGGGAGGTTCCACCCACCCAGATGTCATCAAAAGAGCTCTGCACATGTGCAGAAGCATTGCATGTGCACAAAGTGCATGCCTGCATGCTCCCATTCCTGAACCAGTAGCAAAAGTTAAGTGGAACCTACTACTGGTGTGGAACCTTCTTGGGACTGCTGAAAGGACAGCATTGTAAGGACCAAACAATTTTACTGGACACATTTATAATATTCTTATTCATACACTACATTTATTGCAATCACCAGATACATGGTGATCTGGTATTAAACTAAAACAATTAATAAGCCATTAGAATAGACTGGAAGAAAGGTACTAAAAATAGCCATCCTCCTTTTAAAAGCTTCTATTGTCTAGTTTGTGGATCAGGTATGTAATTATTTGGGGAAATGCTGAACAAAAGATCTTTGCTCTCAGTGATAATTCTAAGCACTTTGGCAATAGTACACAGCTGGGCTCAAAAGACTTCATTTTAATTTCATGAAACTCTGAAAAAGAGAGAAAAATAAATGGTTAACAAATAAAAAAATAAAAGAAACTTGCTTCTGAACTGCCAAAAAGTAAAATAGAATAGAATAGAATAATAAAATCCAGTTCTAACATATTTTGCTGATGGACTATTGGAATTCTATGGAAGATTTTTTTATTGCATGGAATGCCTATGTGATTGTTGCAAGTAAGCAGGATCTAGTTCCAAGAATCCAATTCTATGCAGGACAGAACACCATTTGTCTTATTTTGCACGATTCAGACTGAACCTCCACCTTTCTGGGTTCTGTTGTCAAAATCAATTCATACCTTCATTCATTGTATTTGGGGAAATGAATGGATGCAGTTTTCATGTCAGACATCCATAATAGTCACTTCCATTATTTGAAATAAGCCTTAATGCAACTGATTTTCTACATGAGACCCGGGCCATAGGTAGTTTACATGGGAGTAGACCTATGAAAAGAAAAAGGGTGTTTTACCAGTGAATGGCTTTTTAGGACTACACTCCAAGAGACACAATAAGAGACAATCCTGAGACAGAACAATAAGGCAGAAAGAAAGGGCGAGGTGAGCCTCTATATAGAAGAAGAGTTTGCAGTAATAGGCTGACAAGCATCTGCAAAGAAAGAGTGAACTTAGATTGGTAGGTCTGTTTCAAGGAATCTTAACATATCCTACATTTCTTATTTGTATATTATTTCAATGTACCAAAGAAAGACAGAGGTAAAATGATAGGAGGTTTCCTTTACATTTTTAATCGATTTTGTTTTTAAAAAAGGTTTTTGATTCATCCCTGCACCACATCCCTGTTAATTTAACATAAATCGGATGGTTGCTGGCAAAATGTATATGCAAGATTTCAATGTGTAGGACCTGTTGAATGGCTGCCATACAAAGGAAAGCAGTTTTGGGGGGCAAAGGGAGAAGGGGATGAGTTGTTAGAGAAGAAGTTTGTTTTGTTAATGGCTTAATCAGTTTTCTCCTCCTTTCTTGCTTGGTTGGGCACTTGACATTTGAGGCTGTCCTTCAACATTAAAATCACCTCCTCACTGCTACATCCCACCATTTTACACTTTGCTAATCTCCTGGTCATACTGAAATATTAGATATCAATATGAAGAGAGATATTTGAAGTATTTGCATTGCTCTGCAAAGATTGGTTAGGCTGAACTTCACCCCAAGGTGGAGGAATATTTTTAGACTTATATATGTATTAATAAGTGCCTTCATCTAAAATATATTAATGCATATCTAGGGTAGCCACCCCTTACCTTATCTAATATAAATAGTTCATAAGCACAGATAGATGTAGGAACCCAATATTAATTTCTAACAGGGATCGCTTGTTGGTCAGGCTGAACTAATCTGATTATACTAGATTTTTCTAGAAATTCAAGGAACAGAAAACCAAAGAGGATTTTGCGTGGCAGTTATTATGGTTCAAAATAGATCATACCTAATCCACAGACTTTTACTGAGATAGTTGATCAGGCCAGACAGACAACAATAGTTGCAGACTCTAGGGACAGATAAAAAAAATAGACATTGCTTAAACAGCAGATTAAAGAGGGATCTTCATGAAGGCTGAGTGATATTAAATCCAGTGGACCATAACAAAATAGCATATGGTTCCATGAGTATAAATATGTTGGGAGTTCACCGCCTCCAAGGTCATTCAGGCCAGCATAGAGATAATGTTGTACATCACAAATTATTTTGTTTGAAAGGACAAAAAAAAATGCTTTGAGTGACATCAAGAGTTTAGATACTTTCCTTATTTTTTGAAAGGAACTACTTTGGATTTATTGGAAAACTTTGATTCTTAAATATGAACTTGATTGTTGCTATTTTTAAGGATCTAGACCATATGGCTGCTGTCATTATGTTGCACAAATCATATGGCTCCTAACCCAACCTATTCCTTTTCACTGCCCCCCCCCCCAAGCATATGTGCTGGTGCCCTTTCCAGAGATGTCATATCCATCACAAGATCTCTAAATTCTGTGAACCATCATCTATGGCATATTGTTTTTTTCTGAGGCTATTAAAGTGAAATGAAGCTTTATCTTGTAAGGTAGAGGAAACATAATTTTATAAAATTTGGGAAAATTGGTATAAATGGCTGGAATGAAAAAAACCAATCTAAATAGTTAGCAATGAATATAAAACACAAAAAGACTGGTAGATTAGATCCAGACAGAATATTAAGGATGATAAAAATAGTAATATGTTAAAAGTTTCAAAGTATGTTAACATAGGTAAACTGTAAGTGGTATAGTACCATAGAAGATAGGACGCAACGCGACAATACAAAATGATATTAATATTAATTGTTTATGTTTTTGTTAGGTCATGTGATATATGTGGGTGATAAGTGGAGTTTGATATAGGTTTTGATTTTAATAGATGTATATTTGTATATATACTGTATGTTGTTTTTAAAATTACTTAATAAAATTATTTGTTTTCAAAAAGATGAGATGAAGCTGGGATGTTCTTTAAAATTCTCTTCTCCCTCATTCTAGTTGAATTTTAAAGAAAATATTAAAAAATGGCTTTAATAACCTTTTTAATTTTATTTGGGTGAATCTGCAGCCATTTTTCTGGGTTACAAAGAAATGACTGGACTGTGTGAAGCTTATAAGAAACCTACTTCTGTCTAGTTGCTAAAGGAGACATATACCAGCTTGTTTCAATCTAAAGCATCCAGATGGAATGGTCTTAAAACATCAAAGTCATGATGATCTGAGATGAAGAAAACTATAGACATAAGCCTGGAGAGTGTAATTTGCTCATGTGTTTGCACAACATTCTAACACATCTTTATTTTTAAAAAATGTATCTTGCTAATGGATAAACAACTTTAGTAATCAAGTAGTTAATGCATGGAACTCACTAACTAACTCTTTAGAATCATCACCTAACCCCCAAAACTTTACCCGTAGACTATCCACTGTTGACCTCTCCCGATTCCTAAGAGGTCAGTAAGGGGCGTGCAAAAGTGCACCAGCATGCCTTCCTTCCCCTGTTCTAATGTTTCTCTCTTACTTGTATCATGTATATAAACATTGTTATATCTTTGTATACTACCAATACATACTTGATTAAACAAACAAACAAACAAACAAACAAACAAACAAACAAACAAACAAATAATCTTACATAGTGCAGAAGCCATAAGAGTGAATTGGATATATTCTGGAAACACCATATTTGGCATACGGTAATTGTGACAAATATTGCCAGAAAAGTGTTGGTACATGACTATGGGCATGATAAGCTGCTTTATATTGAGTCAGAGAATAAAACAGATGTCATTGATGGAGAGAGGGGAGATCAAAGGAAAAAGAGGGGAATACATTGCTTAATCCAAAAATCAATGTCAGTCCTAAAATGGAGATAAGACCAAGAAATCAAGTCTATAACTAAGACCATAATTAAGACCAAAACATAGGAGCAGGGTTAAATAAATGTGATTATGTATTATTTTCTCCCTGCCCTTTCTATTATATGAATTAGGGAGGTGTCTGGGACTTTTTGCATTGTTGGGCTTAAGCAATTTCTCATTGCTATTCTGAGGGATTTCCCCTCTCTTTGTTAAGGTCATTTTCTTTACTCTCTACATTCAGACCCTAAGATTATTTAGCATAATTTTGTCTACATTTATTGATCTCAGTATTAATACTAAGATATGGTTTGTTTTCAAAAACCATAGATCACAGGTATCAAATTCATGGTGTCATGTTGCTGTCACGTGACGTTTCCTGATATTTTTTCCCCTTTGGGTATTGGAGGGGGAGTGGCCTGTCACACATCTGGCCCACAGGCTGCCAGTTTGACACCCCTGCAAGCTGTTGGTTATAATCCAATTAAAATCTAAACATGATTTCTAAACCACAACTGCTAGATTCACACAAGTCAAAAACAAGCAAGGTATGTTACAGCTTGCATACAAATCTAAATAATAATAATAATAATAATAATAATAATAATAATAATAATAATAATAATATGTGAATCCAACTATAGACTAGCTGCAGCTTTCTCAAATCTCCTGGAAAGTGACATTAATTCCTCTTATGGTGCCTTTTGTTGTGGTTTGCTCGCATCCAGCTCCTATGGTCATGGACTTTGAGGAGAATGAGCCAGGTCCATCTGGGTATCATAGGCCCGTGTATTTATCAGAGGATTCAGAAAGTGAGAGTGAGGGAGAGTTAGGGCCTGGGGAACCTCCAGAGACTGCAGAACCCCCAGCTGTGCTAATAGGGGAATCAGATGAAGAGGGGTATATTGTGGACTCAATATTAGATGCTAGTGTAAGAATAATATGTGTGAGACAAGAATATCTCCAGCAACGTAGATCTAGGCGTTGAATACTTCTATGCACAGCTTGTTGTCACTGATAGTATAAAAGGAAGGATGATGGGAAATCTTGGCAAAGAAGTTCAACATTCCTATATGGAGAGAGAACTAGCAGCTGAAGAGTCTCTCTCTGAAATCCTTCTGCAATCCTGAATTCCTGGTTTTTGAAGGCATTTGTGAGTACCTGTCAACGCCGAGAACTAATGACTTGAATGTATGGTGGATGCTTGTTTTGAACTGTGCTGATAACAGGAAACTTTTGGCAGTCATATTCCTATGATTTCATTGCTGTTTCCAGCATGTTTCTTTGTAAATAGACAAGTATACATAGTGACTTTGCTTTCAAGTCTTCATCGGAAATTAATTACTGCTAATTAACTGGGCTGGACAGGACATCTTTATTCAATCAGCTGTCCAACATTTACAGTTTGTGTGCCACTTCAGTAATGATTTCTTCAATTATCATATTCCATTGAACTTTATTTTTTGGGTCTGGGATTGGGAGACACAGGTTCAAGTTTAAGCTACCCCAAAGAATTATTATTGAGAGAGTGGGATTAAGCTAATAAAATGACTTTATATTATGCTAAGAATCTGCAACCCACATTTGAATCTTGTCCACCATATTTTCTCTCCCCCCTGCCCCGCCCCCATTTGCTATTTTGAGAATACAGTATAGTCTTTTTTCCCCTAAGGATAGAAAAAAAAGCTAATTGTTGTGAAAAATAGTTTTTTTTAAAGAACAGATCAATTTTAGGTAGTAGCATCCTTCTGACATTTTTCTCATTTCTCTCCCTGCACGAAATCAGTGCCATTCAGACTCGTGAAATAAATTAGACTTGATAATTTCCTTCTAGCTTGCCATTAAAGACATTGAGAATGCTGCAGGCTTGCAGTGGCCTTACCGCTGATGAAATGACCCTGGCAAGTTTTAATTACAATGTGATCTGGAGGTGGGGGTTAGATCACAATAGTTTCCTTCTCAGTGCTATTTGTTTCAGCTTTCCTGCAAGGTTAGATAAGGAGACAGTCTTTTCCTTCTCGCAGGTTATGACTGCTGAAAATCTAGACGCTAATGACATTTCATTGCTGTCAGCAAGAGGTTGTGAAAGATTGGCTCTGCTTGGGAAAAAAAAGTAAAACTTTGGGGTTTTCAGCTCGCTTTGGGTATTTTTAGGATCATTAATGTTGAGAACATCCACATGTAGCTCGGTTCCTGTTTTGCTGGCTTTAAAATAAGAAAAAGAATCCACTGTCTCAGGGAATTCTAAAATCCATTATGGTGATTCCAACTCTACTACTGTATGGGTTCCCATTATTCAGTATTGCTCTTGCAAGCAGAAAAATAAATTGGCCGAGGCATCAGACAAGGATTACTCATGCAGGTCATTGATTATTGGATTTCCATAGTTCAGCTTTCAGTAGCTGGCACAAGGTTTGGTACTGAAACTCTCAGTATTCTCAACCAGTCATGATCTTTGCAATTCTACCAGCAGTGCCAAATCATCCCAAGAGCATGGAGTAGGCAATTGCTCCTTTTTCAAAAACCGATCGTCATAAATCGAAGATGTTAATTCAATTCCCTTAATCAAATTTGCACAAATCTGTTACATAGATGTTGCTATGGCTGCTTTTACTATTACTGCTACTACTGACTGCTAATCTGAAGAATCAAGATCTTGCACTATCGATATTCAACCTGCTAGATCAGTGATAGTGAACCTTTTTTTCCCCGAGTGCCAAAAGCATGTATGTGTGTGCCATTGTGCATGCTCGTGTGCCCACATCCATAATTCAATGCCTGGGAATGGCAAAAATCAGAGCCGGGGTGGCGCAGCAGGTAGAGTGCTGTACTGCACGCCACTGAAGCTGACTGTAGATCTGTAGGTCAGTGGTTCAAATCTCATCACTGGCTCAAGGTTGACTCAGCTTTCCATCCTTCCAAGGTGGGTAAAATGAGGACCCGGATTGTGGGGGCAATATGCTGGCTCTGTTAAAAAGTGCTATTGCTTACATGTTGTAAGCCACCCTGTCTAAGGAGAAGGGCGGCATAAAAATTGAATAAAATAAAATAAAATAAATTAAATAAATTTTTAAAAATGGATTCCCCCACCTGCCCCCTCCCCCACACACAGAGGCCCTCTGGAGACCTGAAACAGCCCATTTCCCAAATTCTGGTGGTCTCATTTTTCATCCTCCCCAGTATCAAGAGGCAAAAATGCCCCCCCATCCCCTCAGAGACTCTCCAGAAGCTGAAAATGCCATCCCAGAGTCTCAGGGCAAGCCAAAAATCAGCTGACCAGCATTCACATACACTTTGGAGCTGAGCTAGGGTAACAGCTGGTGTGCCAGCAGATATGGCTCTGCGTGCCACCTGTGGCACCCGTGCCATAAGTTCACCACGACTGTGCTAGATTATCTCCTTCTTAGACCACTTGTCAGACCAATATGGTTGATCCAATTTTACTGCTGAAATGCTTAAGACAGGAGGCAAAGTGCAAGGATGGTTGATGAATGGACAGAACAGATTAAATTATTTCAGTGAACATCTGGGGAGTTTCCGAGAGCTGGCAATATTGTGCTTCAGAATCTAGTTCCTGAGACAGATGCCCTTTGTAATGATAAGGTCATTAACAAATCTTTGGTAGTTTTTGGGGAAAGAATTATGCATCTTGTCTCCTTAAACATGAATAAATATGCAAGGTTTCTAGTTTTCATGAATGTCACTTATAGATGACCATGAATTATGCTGAAAAGTCTATGGGATGTTTATAATTTATTAGCACTAAAATAGGAATGTATGTAAGGAAGCATATAAATATGAATGTAAGAGACTAGAAATACAATACATACACACAACCTCTCCCCACCGAGGAATGGGAATATACTGACTGGAACTCAAACAGCAGCATCTCTAGGGCCATGTAGAAATCTGAGGCATATTCTTTAGATGTAAAAGTGTCATTTTTTTTTTTATTTCTGCAAAATTACGGGCAATCTAAATCATGCCTTGTCTATTCAGAAAATGAAAAAAGACCATTATAAAAACTCCACAGCTCCTCATATGCACTCTGCTCAAATAACTTAGGGAGCAAGCTATGTATGGTGTGTGTGTGTGTTTTGTATCTTCCCATGCAGGGGTAGGTTCCACTTACCTTTGCCGCTGGTTTGCATCGCGATGTTTCGCATATTTGCGTGCTTGATACACTCTCGGGTATGTGCACATTGTGCAATTCAGCTTCCGTGCATACTCAGTAGCTCTAATCAGCCCAAAACACAGCTGAGCAGCTGATCAGTTGTGTTTTGGGCGAAGGAATAAAGGTAAATACAAACCCGGGAGCAGCTGGGGCAGTCCTTTTTCAAGCAGCAACAGAAGGAAAAAACTTCCAAACAGTAAAAAAAATCAGAAATAATCCCCCCAAAAGATGGTGGTGCCCAAGGAATGGCACCGACCCAACTGGATCCGTTACATCATCTTGACGTCAACAGCAGATCAATACCGGTTTGGTCAATCCGGTCCGAACTGGGAGGAACCCAACCGTGTTCCCATGTAATCTCTCTTTTAGGAGATCTGTGTTTTCCTTTGTGCTATATTCCTTAAACATGCTGCAAATTCTAGCTTAAAACCACTTTCTTTCTTGTACCTTATGTAGATCCAGGACTGTCATTCAAGGACAGGGGACATTTGTCAAGGACTTGTCAATGGAGTGTGACAAATTTTCTTGTGTTAAATGCCCACTGTGGTTTCTCATTACAGCTAATACCCCAAGAGCTAAGCTGAAACATGAATCTGGTGACATATTTCTATCCCTCCCTCCCTTTCACTCTCCCTTGCATCTTTTGAAGGAAGTGGATACAATTTCTTTCTTAGCTGGAGGGATGAAACTTTCATTTTTATAACAATAACATTAGCAGATGCTCTAAATATCTTCTGACCCCCCAGCAGGACAGTAGGTGTCCCTGAGTACCACTGAGAAGAAGCTGGGAGGAGGCAGATTTTACACAATATGACTTCTCGAGAGCCTGGAATCCTTAATGAACTGGTATGAATTATGTATTACTCAAGGACTGTAATTAGACACCGTGTGACAAATGAAGAGCCCTCCGTTGAAGAACCTTTTGATTTTATTGGAAGTACTGTAGTTAGAAAGTAAGATTGACTGTGTTATATTTGCTATTAATCAGGACCGCAGCAATTTAGCTAAGCGCCCTAATATTCTGCCCTTCTGGTTTGTTTGCATATGGAATGGGATTCTCTATCCCACTCCATCTCCTGAATATATCAGCCCCCCAACTCTTTACACCTTTAGCAAAGCCACCAAGATTGATTCATCCCAGGACCCTAGCATAAGTTGACCAGACGTCCTGCTTTTGGCAGGACAGCCCCACTTTTTGGCAATTCGTCCCGTGTCCCTTCTGTCCTTGTTAAAAACTCCTGATTTTTTAAAAAAACAATACCAGCCAGTGGCTTGAATGCTGGCTGTCATTGTGTTGGAGCCGGGAGGACTGGCTCTTCGATGCTCGGCGACCATGCTGCCCAAAATCAGCCAATGTGGCGGACTGTTGGGCATTCAGAGGCAAAGTGGGAAGCGGGGGAAAGAAAAAAATGAAGCGGTGGCCTGAAACTTTGTGCATGCCCAACAGTGAGAGCGAGAGATTGGAGGGTTGAAGGAGAGATGGAGGGCGCACCTCTCCATTCACACCCTAACAAAGTAGGAAATCAAGTTTCAAGGTAGACTGTGCTGCAGCCTTAAAGCAAAACAGGCAAGATAAGTTGCTCTCTTTGTTCGCTTTGCTCCCACATAATATTTAATGGGAAAAAAGAGATCATGTGGAATAAGCAGACGAAATATGTCTGTTTATTCCAGCAAGCAAACTTCAATCTGAGATAAAATTTCAGAGGGTCCTATAAAAAGTAGGGATTCTCTAGCATTTTCTCAATACCTGTTTAGGTTTTCGCTTCCCTTTCAGCCACATGCGAAAGAGATGAAAAAGATCAGAGGTGGATGAGCCTCTGAATCCATTTGGATGATATTTATCCAAATTGCACCAATATGATTTTTTTTCTTTAATTTTATTTACTTTGGTTTGAAAGAAGAAAGAAAAAGGCAAAGGGAGGGAGAGAAAGAGAGAGAAATAGGGAGAGGAAGGAAGAGAGAGAGAAAGAAAGAGAAAGGGGGAGAGAAAGAGAAATAGAAAGAAATGGAGGGAAGGAGGGAGAGAGAGAAAGAAAGAAAGAAAGAAAGGGAGGAATAGAGAGAGAAAGAGAGAAAAAGAAAGAGAATGTTTGCTCCATATAGACCAAATTTTTAATCAAAAAGGCCTCCTCCCCACCCTCTCCCCACCCCATCAATGGTGTCCCACTTTAGCAATATTAAAATCTAGTCACTTTACCTTAGCAGCCAGTTGAGTGATAACCCTTGTCCCTGGCCCCCATGGTTTTTTTGTGTACAGTACTTGGTCACTATTTCATATTTTGCATTCCATGTTTATGCTGTATATCACCCAGACTCACTGAATTGGCCAGCCTTATTAATATTGAAAATAAATAAATATAGATGGGATGTTTTCAGTGGGATAGGTAATGCTGAAAGTCACATAGATGTTCACTTGCCACTCTGTGGTGGGACTCAGGGGTGGGTTCCACTTCCCTTCACCAGCAGTTCACATCACTACATCACCACATGATATTTCACTTCTGCGCATGCTCCATAGCAGGATTCAGCCCAAAACATGAGGAATGGATCAACTGTGCTTCAGGTGAAGAAATAAAGGTGAATATTAGCTTAGGGACAGGCAGGAGGGCTCTTTTTGAAGGAGAGAAAGAAGAGAAGGCACCCAAAAATGAAAAATTCTGCCAAAAATTCAAAAAAAGAAAAAGAGATGGTGGCACCCATTTATTGGCACCGTCAGAAGCAGATCTATGACACCAGTCACATCATCAGCGGGTCGCTAACAGTTCTGGTGATCTGGTCCGAACCAGGAGGAATCCATCCCTGGTATGACTACATTTTTCCTTGGTCTTAATTTAGGGCTTTTGTTTGACCAGGTAATACCAATGGAATCCTCCTTTTGCTTTCTCATCTGCAATGTTTGCAAAAAATCAGGAAGAAGTTGGCAAAAATATTTGAAAGCTAACTGGTCCTATTGTACATGCAGTTGCCAGCTGATGGAGCCACCGTTCAGATTCAAAAGAAAGGATAAGGACAATTGGCATTGATTAATTCTGTCTACTCACATAGAAGAAACGTTTTTACTATCAATTGTGGACGGTACAAAGATCAGGAAAGCCACATGGATTGGGCTGTCTTTTGGGTGCATTTTATAGGCCTTCAATCTCTTCCCCATCTCCGGAATTGCTTAGATTGCTTTTGGGAAAATAAATCAGGAAAGGGCAACAGAATTGGCATCAGCAAGGAAACGTTACATATTTGTGAGGTAGAGTTAAACATTTAACAAGGAGTAGCTGCTACTTAAGGCAAAGTTGGGAAATAAAAATGGGACTTCAAATGGAGTCAGAGGAGAGCTTGTTACCTTCTAGCTTACAAACAAAGTGAGTAGGTATGTCTCTATGGAGAAAACAAGAAAGAAGCTAACTTGAATGAAGGAGGTTTCATGTACAGGTCAAAAATGTCATTCATTCACAGTTCAGCTACACAGCTTACACTGAAATGAATAATCAGTTTACAGGGCCAGCATTCCTAGCAATTCATTGTTCCCTTGGGATCCATGTGGGTTTAAAACATTTCTTCCATTTTACTTAATTTCAAAATATTAAAGGAGTTTTATATGTTTTCAAAATATTTCTCCCCGCACCCTCTCTTTCTCTGTGTAAGCCAAAGGAACACAATTTGGGAGAAAGCTAAATTTATAGCAACTAAGTCCTTTATGTCTCTCAGTGGTTTTACCCAAGTAACATAAAAATGGTCTTGAAACTAGCTTACACTTTCCTGCATTTTTATTATTATTATTTATTAGATTTGTATGCTGCCCCTCTCCTTAGACTCGGGGCGGCTCACAACAACAATAAAACAATTCATGACAAATCTAATAATTTGAAAACATTAAAACCCCATTATTAAAGCAGACATACACACAAACATACCATACATAAATTGTATAGGCCTGGGGGAGATGTCTCAATTCCCCTATGCCTGACAGCAGAGGTGGGTTTTAAGGAGTTTACGAAAGGCAAGGAGGGTGGGGGCAGTTCTAATCTCCGGGGGGAGCTGGTTCCAGAGAGTCGGGGCCGCCACAGAGAAGGCTCTTCCCCTGGGACCCGCCAAACGACATTGTTTAGTCGACGGGACCCGGAGAAGGCCAACTCTGTGGGACCTAATCGGTCGCTGGGATTCGTGCGGATTCGTGTGGGATTTTGCTATTTAAAAAGCACAGTCAAAATGATTATTCATTTTTTCCAAGACCAGCTGAAATTTATTTCCTAACCAGAAACTAGATGATTACATTCTATAGTACTCAAATATTTAAATGATTTAAAAATGAATAAAGATTAATGAGGGAGATACCAAATAGTAAACAGGGAGACAAAATGTTGAGTGTTACCTCCTAGAAAATATTCAAAGAATACACCTAAGAATGCAGTAAAGCTAATTCTGTCAATTGCTAGCAGTTTGATGTTGACCAGTTCAAGGTTGTTCCAGCCATCCAACCTTCTGAGATTGATAAAATGAGCATCCAGATTATTGGAGGCAATATGCTGACATTGTAAACTGCCCAGACAGTGCTGAAAAGCACAATGAAATGGTATATAAGTCTAAGTGCTATTGCTAATCAGTAGCTCTAACTAAAGGATCTCAGATTCATAGTCTTTATTATAACTTCATTATCATTATCATTATCATTATCACTATCATTAATAATAATAATAATAACAACAACAACAATAATAATAATAATAATAATAATAATAATAATAAAATAGATTTTTATGCCGCCCTTCTCCGAAGACTTGAAGTCTTCCCAAAGTTGAGGATAAATGATGTGGGAAAAAACCAACAAACATATAACTCTTCCGTGGAACAAGCTGAAAGGAGGAGAACCTGTGATCTGGAGGTTAAAGCTACTGCCTTACAGGCAGACTTCCCTGGCTCAAATCCCTGTAAGTATGGCTAGGAGATGAGAGCAAAAAAGCTTGAAATAAGATCTATACTAGTCTCCCTTTTCATTATCAGCAAAAATAAGTTACACACACATACACATATATAATTTTTTTCTCATTTGTAAATCATACTTGGATTTGGCTAGCTTTAGTTTTTATGAATAAGAATATAGGATAATAAATATGACTAAATATCCTGCACACTACTAAGATGTAGTTTCTGTTGCAAATAATCAAAAACCACAAAAGGCAAAGTACAGAGCAATATATTACATGTATCCAAGGTTTTCTTCTTTTAAATAAGGTACATTGTGAAAAGCAAACACAGATTCGGAGAATTACAAACATTCAACCACTTTTGATATTTTGGCATGTAGTGCTGATAATAGGCATTTCAGCAGTTTATAATAACAGCAATAGACTAGTGTTAACAATCTGAATGCAAAGAACTATTCTCATTCAATCAGTACTGAACAACCCACCAGGTTTCTGAAAGGCTAAATATTTGTTTTAACGAACAGGAAGGTGCTGGGCTACAAATCAGGAAATTGCGAGTTCTAGTTCTGCTTTAGGCATGAAAGCCAACTGAGTGATTTTGGGCCAGCCAATTCTCTTTCAGCCCAACTCATTTCACATGGTTGTCATTGGTGGGAAAATAGGATGAGGAAGGGGTATTAGATAAATTAATTATTATTAATTGGGCTAATTGGGACATTTATGATAAATTATTTGGATTTTCGCCCCTTTTGAATTGATATATGTTAGATCCCTGTAACAGTTAGATAAAATTTAAGATTCCGTCGTTATGATTGGAAATTCTGGTTTCTTTCTTTTCTTTTTTACAATAAAAGTAATGGTAAGAAATATATATGAAATTGATATTAAGGATATATCGAGGAGATTGAAGCATGACAGCCTAAATGATCAGATGTAATAAGAAAAGAAGCAGCTAAAAGAAACTGTATTAGTTAATAGCTTTTTAAATGCATATAAGAAATTTGAATAATTATTTTTTATCCAATGTCCAATGTACAGGAGGTAGCGCTGGATGGATTATGAATACCCAATTCAAAAATTTTATTATTGTATTGTATTTTAAGATTGATGGTATATTATATTGCATATATGATTGGTGTGAAAAAGTTTGCCCCCTTGAGTTATTTATTAACAATAATGAAGTTGGGATGAAACTCTAACAAATAAATAAATTAAAATAAACATGCAAAATCAAAATGTTTAGAATAAAAAATGAGCCGGGGTGGCACAAAACAGGTCTGCGGCATGTGGATGTTTCCCTCACATCCACCTGCACATTCCTTGGGGCAGGAGCTGGGCCAGAGCTAACCACAACACTGTATATGTGTAATAATAACTCACCTTGTCAGTTTTGGAGGGGATTTGTTTTTTTCTTTGAGGGGGTTCCTTAATTGGAGTACAGGTAATCCTCAAATTACACCATTTGTACAGTGTTCAAAGTTACAATGGTCCTGAACAAGTGGTATTTACGATGTCCTCAAAGTTCTGTCCACCACAGCAATCCTGCAGTCATAGGATTTGGGCAACCAGCTCATTTTTATGGTGAATGCAATATTCTGTGACCACATGATTGCTATTTGTCAGCTTCACACAAGTGATTCCAGGGATCGCAAACTCCACTGCATCCATTGTGTCATATTGCCGTCACGTGATGCTTTGTGACATTTTCCCCATTTGTGGAGCTGGGGTGGGTGTGGCCTTCACATGATGCATCTGCCAGTTTGACACCTTTGCATCAATAGCACCCATTTATTCACCTGCACTGTGTAGCATGCACCTGCCTGCAGCACCCTTTCATCCACCTATATCACCCACTAACTTGTCTGTGGTCCTTGCTGATCTGCTACATTCCCTAGTGCAGTGATGCCGAACCTTTTTTTCCTTGGATGCCAAAAGAGCATGTGCGTGCACTATCTCACATGTACAAGTGCCCTTATCCATAATTCAATTCCTGGAGAGGGCGAAAACAGGTTTCCCCACCCCCTGGAGCCCCTCTGGAGGCCAGAAACAGCCTGTTTCCCAACGTCTGGCGGGTCCAGTAGGCTTGTGTTTCACCCTCCCCAGGCTCCAAATGTTTATGTTTATGTTTATGTTTATTTAGATTTGTATGCCGCCCCTCTCCGCAGACTCGGGGCGGCTCACAACAAAGTGAAGAAACAATTTACAACAAATCTAAATTTCTATTGATGCTTCCCTGGACCTGAGAGAGGGTAAAAACACCCTCCTCCATCCCCCTGGAGGCTCTCTGGATGCCAAAAATGCCCTCCCAGAGCCTCTGTGCAAGCCAAAAATCAGCTGGCCAGCACAAACAGCTGAGCTAGGGCAACGACTCGTGTGCCACCAGATATGGCTCCTCGTGCCACCTGTGGTACCCATCCGATAGGTTTGCCATCACTGCCCTAGTGCCTGGTTGTAAACTTTTCCAACCTACCTACTCAAGCCCACAGACTTCAATTGCTGGCCTGTGGCCCCTGCCTGCCATCTGTATTCCCAAATGCCACTCACAGCTTCCCCATCCATCTGTAATTCCCATGCACCTCTCATATGCTTTGCCTGGGACTCCCAGCTGTCTTTGCTTGACAACCTATATAGTCCTGGGAATAGGATGAAAGTAGGACTTGCCATTGCTAAGCAATGGAATGTGACATATGCTTTATGACATCATCACTTAGCAATGGAAATTCTGGTTGCAGTTGCCATCATAATCCAAAGAACACTTTATTGTTTTCCAGCCAGCAGAAAAGGAAACACTAAAAGGAATCCACAAGCCAATCAAAACTGGCAGGGCAAACTATTATATATGAAATCTTTATTATAGTTGCTTCTTTACAAATACATATGTAGAGGGTAACAATATAAGGCATGCAAGAATTACAACAGATCTGCAGAGAAATGTGAGACTGTAAACCTTAAAGGCTACAACCATTGTCTCAGGTAAATCCTGGTAGAATTATCTCTCTGATTCTCCCTTTCTGTCTCTGTCTATTCATTCAATTCTGCCATTCTGTTCAATACCATAACAATCACATGACTTATCAATTTCCAGCCAACTCCCACCCCTTCAACAAGAGGATCTGTCTCAGATGCTACACTAAGCGGTGAATTGCTTTTTTAGAATATTATAAAATTGTTAAGACGTGTTAACATTTTGTCAAGGTCCAAGACTCTTACCTTCAGTGATCATATCCATAATATTTTTTGATGTGTACATGGGATTGGTAAGAGAATAATAAGCTTTCTGTTAGCCTAAATTTTTCAGTCTATATTTTGTATCTTTCTGCTTCTATATAATCATTATACATCCAAACATCAGAATCTCTTACCCTCTTTTTCTCCACCAGTTTCGCTTTCAAGACAGCTATTATTAAATATGCACGTTCAAAAGTCAGTGTATTCTTCATGATTTAAATGGCAGAATGTTAATAAGATTTGGACACATTGAGGGCAAACAAAAAGTTTTCTATTTTCTACAGTTAGCAAGCTGCTGTTTTCTTGATATAAAAAATGTATATAATCTTTCTCTAAGGGTAATATGATGTCTACAGAACACTATAAACAACAAAAAGTTCATATGAACCAAGAATCAATAGTGAAAACAGCAAAGGGCCCAGTTCAGCTAAAACATACTGGAGAAGAAAATAACTTTTAAACTAATTATGTTATATGAAAAAGGCTGGATGTTTTGGATTCCACAGTTTTAGTTTACCATTTTTAAAAATGACTGGTCCTTCTTAGCTATTCCAATGGCTTAAAAAAAAAAACCACCATCCCCTTGAGAAATGGAAACCCAGCATTGCTTCACAAAGTTGCCCTCCAAAAAAGAATTCTGTTTTCAAGCTTTGCTCCTTCCTGTAATATGATCTCAGAGGGACTTGAAATGCAAATAAGATGCATGAGAAAGCATCTATAGAACATTGTACATTAGTAATAAAGTTGCTTATGGCAAGCAACCTCTGAATGACCTAATTGATTAATTACCTAAAGCTGATCATCTTCAGCCATATTTGGTATATGTAATAATGTGTGTGTGAGAGAGAGAGAGAAGGGGGGAGGGAGAGGGAGGCAGAGAGAAAGAGAAAGTGGTGCTTTGGAAAACAAGATGATTTTACTATAGGCTATTTGGGAATTGGGAGCATTTTTTTTTTTTGCCTTGGGGACTAGAAAAGTGCTAGAAAAGTGTACCATGGCACTTATTTTAGAAAAGAAGAAAAACAGAAGGAGGAATAGATCGCTTGGAAATAAATATAATAATTAATCTCCTTCCCAACATTTCTCATGAATTTTAAACTGGCAATCTATTCACAAGAGTTAATGACTATTGTACTATTACAACACTCGTGATAAAAAAAGAAGTACAATTGATGTTACAACTTGTAATAAGCACCAGCATAATTGAAGAGGTATTTCTTTCCATTACACACACACACACACACACACACACACACACACACACACTTCCATTCAAATGTGTCTAGTTCTCAGAGACGTAGATAAGACCTTCAATTTTCTTAGGGAGATTTTTCAGAAGTGGCTTGCCATTGCCTACTTCCTGGGGCTAGGAGAAAGTGACTAAACCAAGGTGACCTAGCTGGTTTTGTTCCTAAGGCTGCACTAGAACTCACATTCTCTTAGTTTCGAACATGATGCCTTAAAGAGGGAGATTATGATCCCGCTATATAGAGCGCTGGTGAGACTGCATTTGGAATACTGTGTTCAGTTCTGGAGACCTCACCTACAAAAAGATATTGACAAAATTGAACGGGTCCTGAAATGAAGAGAGACCAGACAAGCACTCGGTAGACGGTTCCTTTATTAGCTCTTTTTGAAGTGACATTCAGCATGGAACTTGTCTGAGCTGTCAGTGGAAAATACAGCTCTATTTATACTGTTTGTGGCTCGCGCCAAAAGGAACTGTCATGCGTCTGAGCCAATCAGACCTTGTTTTATTTACATTTTCTGCCCGGAGACAGCATTTCTCCTCAGTTAGACTTATTTACATAGACTCAACACCCCTCCCTCCTTAGTCTGTAGTAATGTCAATCAGTGAGCCATGTGATGTAATCCTCCAATCTGCTTGGTCTGCGCGAGGCTCGCTCTGACCTGCGCAGATCATTCGAGTCCGGAATTTCAACAGTGGAGGTCGGTTCATTGTTAGCTCCTGAGTGCGGCTGGGCCCGAGTTGGGGCTCTGGCCGGCTGAGTCGAGCATGCAGGCACCGTACCGACCTCGGAAGATGAAGATGGCTCGGTGTCGCCGGAGGACCTTTCCTGTCTTGGTGAGTCCATTTGTAAATCCAACAAATCAGGCTGTGTACAAAAGTCTGCTTGGGGGGAAGAGTTTACGTTAGCGGTTTGCTCATTGTTTGATTCAATGCGCCCTCGCAAATGATCAATGTTCCTTTTCCATATTCGGCCATCCTCAAGTTGTACAAAATATGTTTTTGGAGCGGTTTGTTGTATTATTTTCCCCTTGATCCAATTCAAACCCCCATCAAAATTTTTAGCAAATACATTTTGCCCAAGGTACAAATTCCTTTCTGGTGGTACAGATATAAAATCATGACAATTAGTAGTACAATACCGAGGGTGCAACCTGTCCAGGGGGGACCTTAGTTTCCTACCCATTAAAATTTCTGCAGGACTCCTATGTGTAATGGAATTGGGTGTAATGTGTTGCATTAACAAAAATTGGTCTAAATTTTGCTGTATTTCTCCTGGGCCTGCCCTGCGCAATGCTTCCTTTGCTACCTGAACATATCGTTCTACCAGACCATTAGCCCATGGTGAGTAAGGGGATATGAGTGCATGTCTGACCCCCAAATTGCTCAGAAACATTTCAAATTGTCTGGCTGTTAATTGTGGCCCATTATCAGAGACCAGTATATCCGGACATCCATGAGTTGCAAACAAATGGTACAAAGCTTTTATAGTGGCACACGTGGTTATATTATGCATGGCTATTATTTCAACCCATCTAGAGAAAGCATCTACCACAATTAGGAAGTACTGAGACCCCATTGGGCCTGCGAAGTCAATGTGTATCCTTGACCATGGCCCAGTGGGTTTCTCCCATTCTACTGGAGTAGTTTTAGGGGGATTAGGTCGTGACTCCTGGCATGGGTCACATTTGGCTACCCACTGTTCAATGTCGGTATCCAGGCCTGGCCACCACAAATGTCCCCTGGCCAAACCTTTCATCCTGACAATACCAGGATGGCCCACATGCAACATAATGAGCACCTTTTGTTTTGGACTATCAGGGATGACCACTCTATCACCCCATAATACACAACCCTTCATGTATGACAACTCTAACCTCTTGGTCTTAAAATCTGTTAACCCTGCTTCCTCAGGGTCTCCATGCCATCCCTTCTGTATACAATTGATGACCCTTTGCAGAATTGGGTCTTTTTTGGTGTGCTCAGCCACCTCTTTGGCTGTAGTCAGAGGGTTTTCTTCAAAATCTAAAAGCAATACATCTTCTGATGGGGCTGGGTCTTCAACTAATTCTGCCATGGGGCACCTACTTAGGCCGTCTGCATGATTTATTGACTTCCCCCCCTTGTGGATTAGTTCATATTGGTAACCCAAGAGGAACAATGCCCACCTAATTAGTCTGGGGGACATGAAAGGAGGTGTTGGCTTGTTAGAAGCCAGAAGACCTAATAGAGGCTTGTGATCAGTGATTAATTCAAACCTCCTCCCAAAAAGATAGTTATGGAATTTTTTTACACTTGCTACTAAAGCTAAAGCCTCTTTGTCCAGTTGGCTATAGTTCCTTTCAGAAGAGGTCATTGTCCTAGAGAAAAAGGCGATTGGGGCTTCTGTATTGTTAGGCATTACATGAGCCAATACCCCACCCACCCCATAAGCTGAAGCGTTGCACGTAAGCCTTATGGGCAATACTGAGCTATATTGAACCACCACGCTTTTGGAGGTCAACAATTGTTTAATTTGACAAAAGGCTTCGCGTTCAGGTATGCCCCAGGTCCAGGGAATTCCCTTCTGAAGCAGCCGGTGTAGGGGTTCTGCTGCCTTTGCCTTCTGTTTCAAAAAGATAGAGTAAAAATTAAGAAGGCCTAAAAATGCTTGTAATTCCGTCTTATTGCTTGGTTTGGGTGCTTCTGTTATAGCTTTTAATTTTTCTGTAGTGGGGTGGATGCCGTTACCATCTATCCTATAGCCTAGGAATTCCACACTTTTAGTCCCCCATACACATTTATCTGATTTGACCCTTAATCCCTTAGATTGTAGCCTCTGCAATACTTCCCAGATTCTTTGATTTAGTTGTGACTGGGTTTGTCCTGAAATAAGTATATCATCAAAGTAGGGGATAGTTCCCTCAATATCTGCCAATAAACGCTCCATTAAGCTTTGAAATATGCCGGGGGCTATGCTGACACCAAATTGTAATCTGGTGCATTTAAAGGCACCCCTGCGGGTCACAATGGTTTGCGCCAGAGATGTAGGCTCATCGACCGGGAGTTGTTGGTATGCCTGTGCGAGGTCGATTTTTGCAAAAACCCTCTCCTCCCCTAGGGAATGAAGGAGTTGCTGGACCACCGGAATTGGATATGGGTGATGTTGGAGGGCTTTGTTTAGCGTTGATTTATAGTCCGCACAGACCCTTAAAGAGCCATCCGGCTTTAGTGGCGTGACTATGGGCGTTTCCCATGGCCCTTGCTCAACAGGGACTAGTATGCCTTGAGCTATGAGCTTATCTAGTTGCTGGTCTAGTTTGGGCAGAAGCGGTAAAGGTACCCTTCGGGGTTTGAGTCTGACCGGGGGAACCTTAGAGTCTATAGAAAAAGAGATAGGGGCCCCTTTATAAGTACCCAATGTGGGGCTAAATACCTCAGGAAATTCTTGCACAAAGTTTGGAATATCATTATCAGAGTTAACCGTACAAATTCCCGCAATTTCAATGCCCAAAGGGCACATCCAAGTTAAACCAAGGAGAGAGTGTTTAGCCCCCGCAACCACAACTATTGGAAGTGAACATTTAACATTTTTAAATTGGACAGGTACATTCACTTCTCCTAAAACAGGTATAATGTTTCCCTGAAAATCTCTAATTACCAATGCAGTTTGCGTTAAGTCAGATTTAAGAAGATTAGGCATGTAAATTTTAAACTTTTCCCAAGGCATAATAGAATATTTTGACCCTGTGTCCAGTTCCAGATTGCATGGTTTGCCATTGAGGAGCAGCGAGATTACAATTTTGCTCCCATGCTTTGTATTTGCGCAATTAACGTAAAGTTGTGCGTTACCTCTTGAGTAGTCGCGGTTAGCGGTTGCGTAGTTTCTGCGGTTGGAGCCTCTGGATAATCTGTTGTCCCGCGGTTGCTGTGCCTGGTTGGTGTATCTCTGTGGCCGAGGAGTGGAGAAGGACTCCTCGGGTAGGGGGGCTCTGCAAGCCTCGGCGATGTGGCCGCGCCGGTTGCAGCAGCGGCAGATGGCGTCCCGGAAGGGGCAGCGTTGTCGTGGGTGGTTTCCTCGGCAGCCGGAGCAGGGGGTGGAGGGGCGAGGGTATCTGGGTTGTCTGGATGGGTCAGTTGGCAGCAGGAGACAGTTGTTGTCGGCGCTGGCTGGTGGGCTGAGGTCGTCTGAAGGCTTGGCTTGGAAATCAGAAGAGGCGATTTTGGAGACGGTTTCTTTTTTGTCGTGCTCGTTTAGCTCTTTGGCGGCAGCGTCGGCGACCTCGGCGGTTTGAGCCAACTTAATCACAGCTTGGAGTGTAGGCTCGTCCTCGGTGAGGAGCTTATTACGGACTGTGGCGTTTTTCATCCCGAAAATAAGAGCGTCAGTGAGGCGAGCTTCCGGGCTGTCAAACTTGCACTTTGACAGCACCGTTCGAAGTCACGTAGCGAATTGATTGATCGACTCGGAGTCCCGTTGTGCCATTCTGGAAAATTGGTGTCTGAAGACCACGGCTAGCTTCGTGGGCTTGAAGTGATTTGCGAGTCTTGCTTGTAGGTCGTCCCATGGAACGGATTTCGCCGGGAGCAGGTCGGTTAGAGTTTGAACGAGGTCGAAGATTTCTGGACCGCAATAGTTGAGGAAAATAGCCCGCTTTCTGTCGGCTTCGGCGTCTCCCATTCCTGCCGCTTCGAGGAAGATCTCGAATTTTGCCATGTAGGCGTCCCACGATGACTTTTCGGGATCGAAATAGTCAGGAGCCCGGCCGATCTGAAGATTGCTCATTCTGCACGCGTGGTTTCTTCGGTTCTCGTCGCCAGTGAAATGAAGAGAGACCAGACAAGCACTCGGTAGACGGTTCCTTTATTAGCTCTTTTTGAAGTGACATTCAGCATAGAACTCGTCTGAGCTGTCAGTGGAAAATACAGCTCTATTTATACTGTTTGTGGCTCGCGCCAAAAGGAACTGTCATGCGTCTGAGCCAATCAGACGCGACCTTTTTTTATTTACATTTTCTGCCCGGAGACAGCATTTCTCCTCAGTTAGACTTATTTACATAGACTCAACAGATCCAAAGACAGTCTACAAGAATGATGGAAGGTCTTAAACATAAAACGTATCAGGAAAGACTTAATGAACTCAATCTGTATGGTCTAGAGGACAGAAGGAAAGGGGGGGACATGATCGAAACATTTAAATATGTTAAAGTGTTAAATAAGGTCCAGGAGGGAAGTGTTTTTAATAGGAAAGTGAACACAAGAACAAGGGGACACAATCTGAAGTTAGTTGGGGGAAAGATGAAAAGCAACATGAGAAAATATTATTTTACTGAAAGAGTAGTAGATCCTTGGAACAAACTTTCAGCAGATGTGGTAGATAAATCCACAGTAACTGAATTTAAAAATGCCTGGGATAAACATATATCCATCCTAAGATAAAATACAGAAAATAGTATAAGGGCAGACTAGATGGACCATGAGGTCTTTTTCTGCCGTCAGATTTCTATGTTTCTAAAGTTTAATCACTACATCAAAGTGGCTCTCAAATATCTTCCATTAGAAAGCATCACATGAATTATTGGCACTGGTCTACAGGGAGGACAAACACTCAGTTCTAAACAGATAACAGCACTGAAATTGTCAGTGAAAAGATGAAAAGACTACTTTTGAGCTGCAGCAGGCAAACACACCTGGAAACTGGTTGAATTTGCATTGCACGGAAATGCATAAAGGTTTATCTTAGGTCTTCAAAATATTGTCCCACTCTCATTCTGGTCATGATAACCAGGCAGGCAGATAAACTCTATATCTCACGAATCAGTAAATAAATACATTTTCCTACTACGTAATGTTTTTTTTAAAAAAGAGGACAGTAAACTTAGAATTTAGTGTTTATAATCTGGAAGTAATTAATCATTTGAAGTAACATTCTAAGTATTCATACATACATATTATCGAAGATAAACTGATTCACCTTAAACACCATTTGATTGTTGCGTAAGGATATTATTCTTTCAGTTGGATTACTGTGCTGTTTGGAAAAGATGCATTTAGTCTAATTGGATGGCAGAAGAAGCACAGTATCTATAAAAAATAGCTTGTTTGCATATTCTATAATTTTCAAATGACATATGAAGAAGTACCCTGAACAAATTTAATGATCTATAGGAAGCCTTTAATTAGTCAAGTCAAATTTATTTATATACTCTTCTGCTGTAATTACTATACTCAAAGCAAATTCATCATGGATACAGATACATAACAATTACATTCATTACAAAAATGAATAAATCATCAAAATTAACAAACATAAATCAGTGTTAAATATAATTTCTAATAATTGGGCCGGCCTTACCTATTATATATAAATGCTACCTTTCCTCACCCAGGGCACAGCACTGAAGTCTAACCAACAAAGCATAATGTTGTTAAAATTCCTTTCCTACTTTATATAAAAAAATAGTCCTTTATAATGGTTTGTCTAGAAGGATGATCTATTAGCTTTTGCAAACATCACAGATTTGCTGTAATGTCCCTTACAATTTATTCCCCAGCTTTTAATTACTTATGGCTGTTATTGTAGCTTCTGAACAATTTTAATCACCTAGTCACTTGACTGTTAATATCAATGTATGTATGTCATAGAAGAAGCCTAAGGACAGAAAGTTCACCAAGTGTACTCGAAACTCTTATTTTCTATATATATGGCACTTGTGCAGAAGGTAAATTCAGAAGGACAATTTGCCAAGCAAAATCCAAGTGCTGACAAGGTAACAACACTCTAATTACTGCAAATGCCATGAAAGACGATGTGTGCAGAATGCAGCTGGAAGAATAAGCTTGGTTCCTTTATGACACGCTGAGATCTCTGCAAATGCTGGACAAAGGGCATGTCTTCCTATGGCAGTTTTACAAGACAAACAGCCTGGAGATGATGATGTTCAAATGACTCTTGTCTTCTTTCTAATTGGGAATTCTGTTTTGGCTCACGGCTATTAGTACAAAAGCAATTATTGCACCTCTGTATTTCCTGTCTTCCTTTATTTAAAGAATTGAATGACAACACGATGCCCATTCTTAAGAGTATCTAGGATACGGACCAATTCTTTCTTCAGATAGTAGAGCAAGAAATAATTGCCAACTAAATTCTTTGTATATAGTTGGAGACAAATATTACTCCTTAATGCAGTGTTGGCTAGCATAAAGCTAAATAGTTATTGTGAGACTAGGATAGACACAGCACAAGAACCATGTTCTATCACAGTCACAAACATTGTGAGAATAATCACCAGAATCTAGAAGGCTGCCAAGGAAAGTTATCCTATGCTGAGCATCACTAAAAGAAACCAAATTATTTCAGGATGAAGTTGTCATTTTGCTACATAATTCAAAGTAACACAAAAATACCGTATTTTTCAGAGTATAAGACACACTGGAATATAAGACTCACCTTAGTTTTGGAGGAGGAAAATAGGGAAAAGAATCTGCTTACCAGGTATTCATCTGGCTAGCGTCCTTAGTTTGGTCAGCTTCAGCACATTATTTTATCCCCTGGTTAAGGGTTTAAAAAATATTCTGAGAGACTGAGAATGAAAGACCTTGCAAGCCAGTAAGACCTGGGAACATCATTAGCACCTGGAAAGAAACAGCCTGAGCAAGTAGAGCAATGGAAAAAACCCTGCAAAAACTTAGGGGTTGGAAAACATTCTTCTTTGCAGAGAGAAACATAGAAACATAGAAGATTGACGCCAGAAAAAGACCTCATGGTCCATCTAGTCTGCCCTTACACTATTTCCTGTATTTTATCTTAGGATGGATATACAGTATATTTATCTCAGGCATGTTTATATTCAGTTACTGTGGATTTACCAACCACGTCTGCTGAAAATTTGTTCCAAGCATCTACTATTCTTTCAGTAAAATAATATTTTTTCACATTACTTCTAATCTTTCCCCCAACTAACCTCAGACTGTGCCCCCTTGTTCCTGTATTCCCTTTCCTATTAAAAACACTTCTCTCCTGAACCTTATTTAACCCTTTAACATATTTAAATGTTTCAATCATGTCACCCCTTTCCCTTCTGTCCTCCAGACTATACAGTTTGAGTTCATTAAGTCTTTCCTGATAAGTTTTATGCTTAAGACCTTCCACCATTTTTGTAGCCCGTCTTTGGACCTGTTCAATTTTATCAATATCCTTTTGTAGGTGAGGTCTCCAGAACTATACAGCACAATCTCCCTCTTCCTGCTTGTTATACCTCTAGCTATGCAGCCAAACATTCTACTTGCTTTCCCTAACCTTCCCTAACAATGAAAGTGTTTACAAGCAGATAAGATCTGGGAATATTTTTAGCACCTGGTCAGGGCTGGAAAGAAACTTACTCAGAGCAAGTTAGAGTAATGAAAAAAATCCTGCAAAGACTCTATTAACGACTCTATTACTAAAGTCATATTTTTTACAGTCAAGTTTAGAGTGGTTAATATTAAGCTTGAATCTGTTGTGTGCTCTTGTGTTGTTACAGTTGAAGCTGAAGTAGTTGTTGACAGGCAGGATGTTGCAGCATATGATCTTGTGGGCGATAATTAGATCATGTTTGAGGTGTCATAGTTCTAAGCTTTCAAGACCCAGGATTGTCAGTCTAATTTCGTAGGGCATTCTGTTTCGGGTAGAGGAGTGCAGGGCTCTTCTGGTGACGTATCTTTGGACATTTTTGAGGGTGTTAATGTCCAAGATGTGGTATGGGTTCTAAACAGATGAGCTGTATTGTAGGATGGGTCTGGAGAAAGTTTTGTAGATCTACAGAACCTATTTAGGAAACAATGAAAAGGAAGTGAAGTAGTCCTCATATTTCTGCAACAAAAATTACCATTGCTGGGCATTTGTGAGGCCTGGCACCAAAGTGACCCCATCCTTAATCACTTGTTAATGTTGCCTTTTTGCTTGCCAGACATGCTACAGGAGTGAGTAAATCATAAGAAGAGCAAAGAAAAGAGCCATAATATTCCCCTCCATTGACTATAGATGTAGAAACAAAAGGAAGCTCTTCACAGACTTCTACTATGAACCTATTATCATTCCATGCATGAAGTGTCATAGAACTTAAGGAGCAAGGACCCAAAGGTGTTTTTTCAAGATGTAACTGGACTTTCTGATTTTTCTTTGAAGGTGTTTTGTTTCTCATCCAAAAAGCTGCTTCAGCTGAAGAAAGCTGATAGTCCAGTTGCTTTTTGAAAAAGCACCTTTGGGACAACCATGACCTGGATGACTGAGAATCTCCATAAACATTAAGGAGCAAGCTTAAGAGTACAGCCCATAACTTCTTGCAGTGATAACTTCATGTGATTTACATGTAAAAGAGGCGTGATATATTACTCTGTGGAGAATTTATTGTTAAGTGTTTATCTTTCCTTTTCAGATCACATTGGTCAGATTGCCTCTAGAATACAATATTGAGCTTTGAGCAACAAATTTAAAGTAGACACCAACACTGGAGCTTATCCAATGGAAATCTATTTGGAAATAAGAGAAATGGAAAAGATCCACCACTGGAGCTTAAATAAATTTCAGAAATAACATTGGAATACATGCACATTAAACAGGAAATTGGAATGCCGTGTGGGACCCACATCCAATCTACCAAGCAATAACAGCTTATAAGTAGAGAAGGGAGTTTTGGCTTCTGCTAAATTGCTTTTAAATGTCAAGTATTACTGGTGTGAAAAGGTGCTAACATGGTTTTTATTTTCAAATTATGAGTAACATTATACAATGACAACAAAGGCATATACTGAATGTGCACTGGTGGGTACCTAAACACACAAAGGGAGAGGGGGGGGGAGACAGACAGACAGACAGACAGACAGACAGACAGACAGACAGACAGACAGACTCAATTATCCATATAGTTAGTTATGACATAATAGATATGGATAAAAGTATAAATAAAACAGATTTATTTTGAGATGTCAGAGATTCTCTTATTGGCTTTACTGGTAATTAGCAGGGATGCTTTATAAACAGGCATACATACATATTTCAACTATGCAAGTGTGAACTTATAAAAAAAACCCCCAAAGATAAACTATAGTATCATTTTATAATTTTATTCATTCTGGTAGGTACTCTTGATTATTTTTTGCAGAAATAATGGCAATTTTGTTTCTCAGTAAATTGATTGGCTCAGGTTCTTCCATCGCTAATATCAGTTATATTTAGCATCCTTCTGAGTACAGTCTTCATCAGTGGCCCTCTTCCCTAGATGGTGAGGGAGACGTTGTTGCTCCATCAAAGAGATTGCTAGATCACTCTTGGAGTAAGGATGGGATGGCTTTCACTGACTTTCCTAGAATTTTTCTTTGGACTTACCCCAGTTTAGAACTTTGTCATGCAGAGCTCAGTCATCCTAGTTGTACTGTCAGTTTAATGTATTTCAATCTCATATGTACCCGATCTCATTTTGTGAGGCCTAATGTTGATTTGTTCCTGTCCTTATAGTGTTCAAAGTCATTCAGACTTGGGTCTCTATATTATCCATTCTTCATTGCAGAGCAGTATATTAAATTCCAGATAGCTATATAGATTCATTTTAGAATACCCTCATGCTGAGGATCTGTAAGTTTAATTTTGTTTACTGCTAATCAGATGCTAAGAAATGACATTGAAAATGCTGCATCAATGACCTTTTGTAATTTTCTATCATGCCACAATGAATGATTCAATGTCTTTTTAAAAATATTCTGTTTAGGGCTGGTGTGAAGGGTTGCAAGTCCTCATGTTGTAATTTAGGAAATATAGAAGCTGTTAATTTTTTTTGTTTTGATGTTCCCAGGGACTATGACCTCTCTCAAAATGATCATAGAGATCCATGTTTTTAAACAACACTCTTGCTAATTTACATGGAGGTAACATACCTGGTCTCTGAATGCAAATCTCACAAGTAATTAACACACCGAGATTTGGAAAGATCTCCCCCTCCTTGTTACTAAATAATCTCTAAAGACGCTGATGAGAGTTAATTAAATCAATCAGCTTCTTCATCTTCTTGAACAATGTTGTAATATTGGCATCAGTGTGGTAGAATACTGATGCCATATTTTTAAAATCAGGGGTCCCCAATGCCGAGGATGCAGCCCATTCCCAAGCCATGACCTATCTGCAACCAGGCCACGTGAGCAGTGGGCCAATGCTCACACGCATGCAGTTCAACTTCTGTGAATGGCAGGCCAATGTGCATGCTCATGCATGCATAGCTCCACTCGAGGTCAAGCTGTCTGTGCATGCACATGTGTGTGCTGGCCCACTGCTCGTGCGACTTGAACTGCACACACTCACACATGTCCATTTTGTCCTGCCAATTGCATGGCCCGGTTCTCCTCTCTAGCTGGGGCCTCCAAACTGCAAAGGTTGATTAAACAGAGACCCAAAGTTATGATACCCAATTATCTTTTTTTTCCCCCTTAAATTTTAAAAATATTTTATTTACAAATATACTACGAATACATTTAATTGCAATTGACAGTAAAAACATTTCGAATTACAGAAAACAATAATCATGTCAAATTATAGTCTAAACGATATACATTTGACAATAGACCAAGACAAATAAACAAAAAAAAAAAGGTCGATAAACATACAAACATACAGAAAGAAAGAAAAGAAAGAAAAGGAAAGAGAAGAGTAGAGGGAAGGGAAGGGTGGGTGGGTGTACGGTAGATCTGTATTGAGATTATGAACTAGATATATTTTCAGCATCTCATTTCCTTATATCTGTTCTGTCTGGGTTCCCCCAGACCTCAACACCAACTGGAAAAAACAGCCAGACACTCTGGTAAAAGCCAAAAGTATTTTATAACTGGAAAAATTAAGCACAGAGGAAAACCTGTTCTTCCCAACAGACAGGATATAATACGGTACAGCAGGGTCCTGATGTCCAGACAATACAGCAAGCTTCTTGCTGGCACCCCCCCCCCCAAGGTTTCAATAGTCAAAGGCACAAACCAGGATTCCAAGACGCCAAAGTTCACAGTCAGGTCCCACGACTCTCAAAGATAAAACTCCACAAGCCAGGAAGGGTGGGTCTGCCTTTTAGCCTTTCCCAAGAGCACCACACCCAAACCCAGCTGTTGCCACTTTAATGCTGAAAGTATTTAGCCAATTGATTCCGTCTCTGAGTAGCTCTTCGTTGTCGCAGATCAATTATGGCTTGTGCACTTTCCTCTAAGGAATCCAGGCTGCTTGCTGGGGAGAGCTCCCCCTGGTGGGACTCTGGCTGTCCTCCCTCTTCTTCAGCCTGGGATTCCTCCTCCTCGTCTGTCTGCACCTCCTGTTCCTCAGCCTCTCCCTCTGAGCTGGAAACCGACAGAAGGTCAGCCGTTCCCGGAGGGGCCTCAGACGGAACCACAACAATATCTAATATTTGAAATTATAGATAAGTAAAAGAAAATGTTGAATAAATCAAGATAAAGAGGTTTTAAGAAAGCCTGTCCAATTTTAGAGTATATATCGATGTCTCATACATCTATTGAGAAAGAAGGAAAGATTTAATACCAGATTTGTATCTGTTTGAATATATACAGTTCTTAGCATTTGTTAGGCAAATTGTTCTTTTTTTTCTAACCAATAGTAGAAAGGACCCCAACAGTTGTTAAATGAGGACTCAGTATTGTTTCTAACTGCCATAGTTAACTTAGTCATTTCTGCACAGTATTTGATTTCCCCTATTATTAAGTCACCTTGGGGTATATCGTCATTTTCCCACCATTGCGCAAATGTTAATCTGGCTGCTATGGTTATATGAATAATTAGGTGAACTTGATTTTTGGAACGATTCTATCTTAGAATGCCTAAAAGAAAGCATTCTGGGTTTTATCGATTTTCAAATTTAAGATTTCATCTATCCAAATTCCTATTTTTTTCCAGTAGGCCTGCGATTTTTTACATTGCCACCATAAATGGAAGTAAGTACCTTGTTCTTGATGACATTTCCAGCAGTTGGATGATAATTTATTGTTTAATTTTAGCTAATTTTATTGGAGTAATATCCCATCTATAGAACATTTTGATTAAATGTTCCTTATATGTTGTAGCTAGAGTCAATTTAAAATTTCTGCTCCATATGAGTTGCCATTCTTCAGCTTTAATTTCATTTTTAAGGTTGAGATTCCATTGTTTAATGTTGGTTTTTATTTTAGTGTTGTCAAATTCGTTAGTTGTTAGGTAACAATAATTTTTTTTTATTACAGTAGTTGCTCCTGTGGTCCTAGACATATTTTATCTAATAAGGTATTTCGATTGGATTTGTAGATACTCCCACCATTCTGTTTTTTGACCTAAAGTTTCTAGTTCTGCTCTGGATTTAATTTCTCTGTTGGTATTCATTATGTCTTTATATCTTATTATATTATTTTTTTTATGGAACTTAGGTTGTACATAGGCTTCTAAAGGTACATACCATATTGGGATCCCTTTTTTGATACCCGATTATCTTTTTTTTTAAATAATTTTTTATTTACAAGGATAAATACAGGAAAATACATTTAAAGTACAAATAACAATATAAGCATGTGGAGATAAAGAAGAGAAGAAAGGGGGGAAAAGAGACAAAAATTGTACAATTAAATATAACACAGACAATATACATTTAACAAGAAACAAGAAACAAAAAAACAAAAAGAAGGGTGGATGAGTGTATGGTAGATCTCTATTGAAAATATGAACTATAAATATTCTCTGTAACTCATTACAATATAGCTAATAATCTGAATTATAAATAAATAAGAGGGAGCGTTGAGTATAGCAAAGCAAAGAGATTTTGAATAGATCAATTTAATTTTAACATATATCTTTATCTCATTTATCCATTGAAATACTTTAGACATCAGATATATATCTTTATATATAAACAATTCTTAACATTTGTTGGGCAAATTGTTCTTTTTTTTCTAACTAGTGGCAAAAAGGGTCCCAGCAGTTATTGAGTAATGATTCATCGTTATTTCTAATTTCCAGAGTTAGTTTGGTCATTTCTGCACAGTATTTAATTTTTTCTATTATTAAATCATCTTGTGGTATGTCTTCATTTTTCCACCATTGAGCAAATGCTAATCTGGCCGCTGTAGTGATATGAATAATTAAGTATACTTGATTTTTTTAAAAAAATCTGCCTTAAAATACCTAAAAGGAAGCATTCTGGTGTTTTGTCTAATTTAAAATTTAGAATTTCATCAAGCCGGATTCCTATTTTTTTTCCGGTAAGCCTGCGATCTTTCACATTGCCACCATAGGTGGAAGTAAGTGCCTTGTTCTTTTTGACATTTCCAGGTTGTATCTGTTGCTCCTCACCTTTTCTTTCATTTGTCATCCGTTGTCACTCTGTGAGCTCCTCGCACATCTGCCTGCCAATCCATCAGGTTCCTATATCCCTATATGGTTCCCAAGCCATGGACTGATTAATATGAATTCTGAAGCATTCCAACTACTCCTCTTAAAGAAAAAATAATGATGCTTAGATCTATCGTCTATATTATAAACGTCACTATTTTCTCTCTGCTTCCATATTGCACATGATTAAATGTTTTCCTTTCAGGCACTAGAGAACACCTAGCAGTGTATATGACAGATACAGGTAGAATTATGATGGGGAAGCTGTTCTAATTGGAAGGCCCCTAAGCATCCAATATTTTCCTTCCAGTTTGTTACTTGGTGCTTTCTATGGGAATAAACCTGACAATTAACATGCTTTTTTAAGGGTCAGTGGGGACCTCTCATTTTGATGAGCATCTGCATAGCATCTGTAACCTACCTTTATTCGGACATGACTGCCAGAGTTGGTAATGTGATTTCTGTTCTCATAAACATATAAGTTTCATAATATATTCTTGTTTCCAATAAAGACTTTTCACTTTAAATTGGTAAGCATCAAATATTTGGGACAATTAAAAGGCTGTGGTATATGGCTCTAGAGGAGAGAGAGAGAGAGAGAGAGAGAGAGAGAGAGAGAGAGAGAGAGAGAGAGAGAGAGAGAATCATTTCTAACAGGCTTATATTGAATATCTTAGAGACTTAGAATATGTCTTCCATAAAATCAGAAAAAAAAGAGCAGATGAAAATTAATTGGCTTCATTAAGCCTTATGAAAGTTTACCCTTCACATTGATTTTGATGATGAAAACTCAATCAGTTTGGCACTTTATGGCTGCAGTTTACACGTAATGAACAATATACATAATTGTTATACGATGTTACATTCTAGGCAACAACATTATATGGTAAAATCCCTTACATGTTTAGGTCTCAATTGATGTCTCAGGGGTGATCTGCAGAGAGAATTTTAAGAAATGTAATTAATATAATCTACGTATAATTTACAAGAACATGGTGGAAGATTTTAAAATGCATCTAGTGGGCTCCATTTATTCTATGCAATTAAATCTGAATTAAAGCCTAAAGCTATGATTTGCTTCTTATTTTAAACCAGAGTAAAATAATCCTTAATTCAGGACTACTTACCTTTGATATTTTTGCTTTCTCTCTGTTTTTCTTCTCACTGAAGAATTTGGTCCTTTCCTTCTATTCTGGTGTCTTTGAACTTTCTTTCAACTTTATCTATTGAGTTAAACTCACAATGATCCTCACTGGCTTCAAACTGGCAGGTTTGACTAGCTGATCAAAACTGTACTCCATTATGTGTATGCTAGGTGTGTGATGCACATTAAAATTGGATGGAACTTTGTTAACCTGGTTGCACCTGCCATTTGTAAGCTAGTGATTGCGGGGGCAAACCTGGTGTTAAGTCAGGTTTTGTTCAATAGCAGTTCACCAATTATCTTGTGTCTAGTGTTTATTTTTACAGAAAAGGATGCCACAGTGGCGCTGTTCGGGTTCGGGTTCGGTGAACTCATCCAAACTTCACGGCAAAGTTCGGGTTAGTTCACTGAACCTGAACTTCATTGGGTTCGCCCAACACTACTTGTGTTTTGTCCACTAAAGAGATAGATCTGCAGGACTCAGAAGAAGGGCTTTCTTCGTAGTGGCTCCTTCTCTCTGGAACCTCACTCACCCCCCGGAGATTATATTGGCTCCTACTCAAGTACTCTTTCAGAAGGCCCTGAAGATGTGGTTGTGCCAGTAGGCCTGGAGAACCCAGAGTGGGATGGAACCCCTTAAATGGCTAATACTAATGTGTGTTTTGGGTGGGCGGGGGTGTATTGAAGGCTTATTATTTTATTGTTTTTCTTTTAATTTCTTTTATATTGTGTTTTTATGTCCTTGCAAGGTTGACTCAACCTTCTATCCTTCCGAGGTGAGTAAAATGAGGACCCAGATTGTTGGGGCCAATATGTTGACTCCGTAGAGTCAACCACTTAGAGAGGGCTGTAAAGTACTGTGAAGCAGTATTGCTATTGTGTGGGTAGGTGGCAATATAGCAATAGCAATAACATTTAGACTTATATACTGTTTCACAGTGCTTTACAGCCCTCTCTAAGTAGTTTACAGAATCAGTATATATTGTCCCCAACAATCTGGGCCCTCAATTACCTACCTCGGAAGGATGAAAGGCTGAGTCAATCCTGGCAAAATTCAATGTGCCAAACTGCTGGCAGCTGGTGATCAGGAGAAGTAGCCTGCAGTACTACACTCTAACCACTGTGTCACCGTGACTCTTATAAATTTTCTAAATAAAAAAATAAAAATCTCTATGCGCCATGTTAAACTATATACAGTGGTACCTCTACCTACAAATGCCTCTACTTACGAACTTTTCTAATTAAGAACTGGGTGTTCAAGATTTTTTTGCTTCTTCTCAAGAAACATTTTCACTTAGAAACCCGACTCTCTGAAACTGTAACCAAAAAAGGGAGAGAGAAGCCTCTGTGGGGCCTCTCCAGGAATCTCCTGGGAGGAAACAGGGGCCGGAAAAGGCAAGAAGGAGCCTCTGTGGGGCCTCTCTAGTAATCTCCTGGGAGGAAACAGGGCCAGAAAAGGCAGGGAGAAGCTTCTGTGGGGCCTCTCTAGGAATCTCCTGGGAGATTCAGGGCCTCCACCCTCCCTGTGGTTTCCTCAATCGCACACATTATTTGCTTTTACATTGATTCCTGTGGGAAAAAATGCTTCTTCTTACAAACTTTTCTACTTAAGAACGAATTAAGTTCGTAAGTAGAGATAGAGGTATGTATCTCTATATTATCTTTCCCTCTTTTTACAAATGATAGGGGCTCAATTCCCACAAAATCCTGTTCATTGTGAGGCCTTTCTATTTGTCTCCCCTAGTTCACTAAAATTAGGCCAACTTTGTAGCAGTAGAGATGAGGTATAATATAGTGGAAACTTCCAGAATGCAACAGCATGCACAGTGAGGGGGGCCCCTTAGGTTTGCCCATATAACCCTTCTCTTGTGCAAACTGTATTGGTTTCCAATTCTTTCTCAGTGCAATTCAAGGTGTTGGTCATTACTCTTTAAAGCCTTATATGGCACAGAGCCAGGCTATCTGAAGGATCATTTTTCCCTAAAGACATTTACCTGTTCCACCAAGTCAAATAGAGTGGGGCATGCTCCTAGCCAAGTGATGGTGAATGTTTTTCCTCCCTCAGGTGCCAAAAGCATGTGTGTGTATGCTATTGCATACACTCAAGTGTCCACACCCATAATGCAATGCTGCCCCACCACCCATGCATGTGCGCAAGATCCCCCATGCTCCCCTGTTTCCTGATTTCAGGTGCGCCCAGTAGGTGCATATTTGCCCTCCCCAGGCTCCAGGGGCTTTCCTAGAGTCTAGGGAGGCCCAAAATGCCCTCTCCCACCCTCAAAGGACCTTCAGAGGCTGAAAAAGCCCTCCCAGAGCCTCAACATTAGTGAAAAATCAACTGGTTGATGTGCACATCACATGCATGCTGGAGCTTAGCTAGGGCAACAGCTCACATTTTGGCAGAGATGGCTCTGTGTGCCACCTATGGCATGCTGCCATAGGTTCGCCATCACTGTCCTAGTCCCTTCTCCTAAACATTTCCATCTGAAGGGAGCTATCTCCATGGCAACCTCTGCCTTATGGAAAACTCTGCTCCCTGAGGTTCAGCAGGCCTCTACTGCCCTAGCCTTCCATAAGGTATTGGAGGTCTGTCTTTTCCACCCAAAGCATTGGGAGAAGACTAGATAATTGCACTTTTAAAATTTGATTAGGCACCAGGCTTCTTCTATTTTTAATATTTTTAATGGTATGGTTTTATCATTATAATGGGATTTCATGTGCCTTTTGGTCTTTGATTGGGAGCTGTCCAGAGTTAGGGAGAATGATGGGGTGGCTATATAAATGTTTTAAATAAATAAATATACACAATACAGAAGATTCATCTCCCTATTTTGCCCTCATTCCTCCATGATAGACAGCTGACAATGTGTGAATTTGTTTTGGAAGGACAAAAAGATTCTCATCAATTTTGGATTAATTCGTTCTGTGACCAGGTTCATAAATAGAAACATTCGTAAGTAGAAGCAAGTTTTCCCATAGGAATCAATGTAAAAGCGAATAATGCATGCAAACCCATCCCAAAACTCACTCTTTTTGCCTTATTATTGCTGGCATTCTGATCCTTGTTCATGGGCAGGTGGAGGAAGCGGGGTGTGTATGGAAAGACAGTGGAGGCTGCCCAGATTGACACACGCGGGAAACTGCTTGGTGGCTTTTCAGCCGGCGGGGCTTCCAATTTCCTTGAAAGTGTTTTCGGTGACAGTGCAGGCCGGAGGCAGAGAATCCCAGCAGTGGCAAGGACCAGAGCTTTGGTCTCAAACAAGGCTGCCTACCTCTCACTCCGTGCCTGGCACCCGCTTTCTCCGGGGGAGTCCCTTCAAGTTGCCCAAAGCAGCTGGCTTTAACTCCCCTCTCCACAGGTTTGAGATTGGAAGGAGTGGCAGAAGGAGAAGTGGAAGCGAGGAGGAGAGATGCGTGCCCTCCTCCTCCTTCTCCTATTGATCCCGCTCCTGGCAGAACAAATAAGAGGCCAAAAAAAGTGAAAAGGCTTCTTGATCGGCAGAAAGGAGTGCAGCTGCCAGAAATGAAGGTGCATGTGAGTGGGCAGGGAGAAGAAGGAGGAGGAGGCAGAATGAATGCCGGCAGCTGGGACCATGGCACTGTCCCTTAGACCCAATTCTGCAGCGTGACTTCCCCTTCCTAACTGCCTGGCCGAGAGCAGAAAAGAGAGCTGAGTTCTGCGACCTCCCCCCCTAACTGCATCTCTTTCTCCCCCTCTTCCATCGGCTTCAGAGGCACCCTCCTCCTCCTTCTCCCTGCCCGCTTGCATGCACCTTCATTCCCGGCAGCTGCACTCCCTCCTGCCATTCAAGAAGCCTTTTCCCTTTTTTTGGCCTCTTGTTTGTTCCCTCGGGAGCAGGATCAATAGGAGAAGGAGGAGGAGGGCACATGTCTCTCCTCCTCACTTCCACTTCTCCTTCTGCTGCTTCAGCCGGCAACAGTCGGCGTTGGCAGTCCGGAGGCGGGGAATCCCAGTGGGGGCGGCAAACAAAGGGAAATCCCTGCAGTGGGGAAGTAAGAGAGCACACACGCAGTAAGAGAGCTTACGGACCTGGGCTCAGGTTCATAAGGTGAAAATGATTCAGAAGTAGAGGCAAAAAAATCTTAAATACCGGATTCGTATCTCAAAAAATTCATCAGTTGAGGCGTTCGTAAGTAGAGGTATCACTGTATTGTATTCCCCTTCACCTCTCCTACATGCATTTCTTTTTAAGTAGGGAAGGGAATTGAGTCTGTTTCATATGTTATTTCAGATATGTAGCTGTCATTAGGGATCTGAGATTAATTTAAAAAATGAGACTGTTTTAACTTTCAGATTTTTAAAAAATTCCCATTTCCAAATTTCTTTTGTTATTCTTTCAAAGACACCTGTGTTCCTTTCAGATAGTTAACTAGAGTAATTTTGTATTCCAAACACTAAAAAACAAAACCTGACAATCTCCCTGGGCCATTTACAATCATTTCATACTTTTAAAATACCACTCACAGCAATGACATAAATTTATTAAGCAGCAAAACCACAATAATTTATCACTGAGTGCTTTTCTTTCTCCATAATTATGAATCAACAGCTTTTGTCTCATATTCCTTCAATTCAACAATTCAAGCATAAGGACTACATAGTTATATTTTTCGGACTATAAGAGGGTGGAAATATCAGAGCAACGTATACACTGAATAAGCCATTTTTGGCCTCCCAAAGCCCTGCCCCCCCACTCTATTTTTGCGAAAAATGGCGTAGGAGGTTGTGCCTTCCCCCAGCTCCCAGGAGCACTCTGCAGACTTCCCAGATTGCTTTTACACCCCATTTTTGCCAAAAAAAGAGGTGTGTGTGTGAAAAATAGGCTGTTTTTCACAAAAACGGGGGCATTTTTGCCTTTGTGAAAAACGACTTGCACAGAAGGTTTGGAAAGCCTGCAGAGTGCTTCTGGGGGTTGGGGAAGGCAAAAGCACCCCTGTACTTCTGTGGTCTAGGGAGGACTAAACCTTTTTTTCCCTTACTTACCTCTTTGAATGCATCCTATATACCAGTGTGTCTTATAGTCTGAAAAATATGTTTTAAAAAATGCTGTAAAAGATGATTCGGGCCAAGAATGGATAAGAAGTCAGGTTAAAAGTTCTACTCTTTCAGAATATTTAAACATAAATACATCAGTTAATTTTGCAATAAGGTGCAGTGTTTTTCCTCCAGATACATGGATTATACTTGGCTGCCTTCAGAGTCAAAGCAGACTTTTTAGAAAGATTCAGATAATAGGTAAGCCATCAGTCAAGACCAAAATGATTTCACTCTTATCATAAATCATCAAGCAGAAGCTAAATAACCTGCCGTATTCATGATGCTTTCATCTTCTACTAAATTTCTTGCATTACATCTGTGGCTTAGGTTCAATTGCCACTTAAACTAGATGGCTTACAAGCATGAAAATCTTTAGGAGAATCTTATGTTGCTTTAGGATAAAATGTCTACTTTGACAGGTAGACTGACAGATCATAACAGATGGCTCAGCTTAGCTGCTGCATTTTGCCCAGCTTATCTAAAGAGTGGTACCTCATGTTTTGGAATTCACTTGAAGCAAAAGTACAAAAAAGAATTTGTCTATCACTGTTGACAACCCTTTCTTGAAAGTTTCTTGAAATTTTGTTTCTTGAAATTTCTTATTGTTATTTAAATGGCTATTTGGTTTGGTTGAGTTTCTTCATCATTGTCAAATCATATTATTCCATCAATACTTTTGGTAAACAACTTATCTCTAAAGGTTTTCTTCAACCATAATGCCACAAGAGGGTGGTGTATTGGTGATGTTCAAGGAGTCTCCTGGGCAAATCAGCTGGATTTGACTCCTGCACTAAATCTCTTTGGACAATTGCTTAAGTAAGAGCCACGATGGCACAGTAGTTAAAGTGCAGTATTGCAGGCATTTCTGCTGACTGTTGATTGCCAGGAGTTCAATTCTCACTGGAAGGAAGGAAAAAGATTATATAGTTATAGTACGTCAGGCTATTTCTTCTGGCTGTCTGAAACTTGGCAATCTGAATTGTAGTGTCCTGGAGAGATGTTAGAGGGTGTCGCTAGAAGCGGGAAATGTACAGTTTGTGATTGGTTGTTGTATTGCTGGTTACTGTATAAAAGGGAGTTGTCATCTAATGACAGCTCAGTTCTGTCAGAGTTCTGTACCGAGTTACCAGTTAATAAAGGTTGTGTTCCTTTCTCAACGTCTGATCTATCAGTGACCCACAAACATTTATCTTACAGGCTCAAGGTTGACTCAGCCTTCTATCCTTCCAAGGTTGGTAAAATGAGAACCCAAATTGTTGGGGGCAATATGCTGACTCTGTAAACTGCTTACAAAGGGTTGTAAAGCATTGTGAAGTGGTATATAAGTTTAAATGATATTGCTATTGCTACTGAATTATCCTTGCACTCTTCTCTGTGGTGTCCAGTGTTGTGGTCAGAATATAACTTCCAGGTTGTGTTTATAACTATATACTGTTTTACTTTATGGTGGAGAAAATTAAAAAAAATCTTATACTAGAAAAAAAGCAACAACAGTACAAGAAGAGTAGAAGAAATCTGAAAGAAGAGAGAGGGGGAGAATGAGAGAGAGAGAGGAAAGGAAGGAGGGAGAGAGAAAGAGAGAGGGAGGGAGGGAGAAAGAGAAAGAGAGAAAGAGGGAGAGAGGGAGGGAGAGAACACGAGAATGAAAGAGGAGAGAGAGGATGAGAGAAAGAGAGAGAAAGAGAGGGAGGGAGAAAGAGAAAGAGAGAAAGAGGGAGAGAGGGAGGGAGAGAACACGAGAATGAAAGAGGAGAGAGAGGATGAGAGAAAGAGAGAGAAAGAGAGGGAGGGAGAAAGAGAAACAGCAAAAGACTGAGAGAGAGAGGGATAGAAAGAGAAAGAGACAGGGAGGGAAGGAGGGAGAGAGAAAGAGAGAAGGAGAGGAGCAGATAGAGAGAGGGATGGAGAGAGAGAGAGAAAGAGAGAGAAAAAGGGAGGGAGGGAGGGAGGAAGTGAGAGAATGAGAGAAAGAAAGAAAGAAAGAAAGAAAGGGAGAGAGGCATGGAGAGAGAGAAAGAAAGGGAGGAAGAGAGAGAGAAAGAGAGAGGGAGGGAGAGAGAAAGAGAGAGAGAAAGATAGAAAGAGAGAGGGGGAAGAAAGAGATAGGGAGGGAAGGAAGGAGGGAGAGAGAAAGAGAGAATGAAAGAAAGAGACAGAGAGGGGGATGGAGAGAGAGAAAGAGAGAGAGGAAAGGAGGGAGGGAGAGAGAGAGAAAGATGGAATGAGAGAAAGAGAGGGAGAGAGGGATGGAAAGAGAGAGAGATAGAAAGGGAGAAAAAGAGGGGTGGAGGAGGGAGTAGACACAGAGAAAGAAAGAATGAGAGAGGGAGAGGGAGGGAGAGAGAGAGAATGAGAGAGAAAGAAGGGCAGAACAGACTCTAAGAAAATATTGATGTATAATAGTAATAGTACAGAGAATAGTATAGAGGCAATCCCAATAGTAATAGTAATGTATAGCAAAAATTGTCATGTAATAAAATAGAGATAATAGTAATAGGATATGATAGAGACAACAGGAAGTACTTGCAAACCCCTTCCTAAGTTTTACACATCCCTTTTATTAAAAATCTAGTATATCAGACAAGCCAATTGTTTGCAATAAGAGAGGACCCACCACCACCCTCAAGTGTTCATTTTTACTTAGGATCATACTATCAGTACAATTTTGGCCATCTTTATCTCTTTAAAGTCAGTAACTCCAATGTACAAGTAACTTCCTCTTATCTGTCAATATCGGTTTTTAAGAGATTTTTACCTGGGTTGGAAGTTGGAACATAGTGCTTTGGAAAGGCCGCGGGACTCTGAAGCCTTGTTTATTAAATAAGCATGTCTGCTGGAGAAAATGGCTTCCCGTCGCTTTGACAAACATGATCAATGAAGCTCATTTCCTAGTGCAGCAAGTTCTGATGAAATTCTCAGTCTAATCCACCTAATATCATTTACTCAACCGAAATTCATGTGCCTTAAACCACTCTGTCAATTAAATGTATTTCATCAAAGGGCTGTGTGCATTTCTGGTGACAAAGTGATTTGCTTAACACATCTTGGCACGTGTGCAAAAAAAAAGAGATTACTTAGAGGAGAAATGGAGAACGAACCTCTCTGAAGCAGATGTTAGCAAACACAAATTATACAGTTACGGGGGGGGGGGAGGTAGAAAAACAAGGAGGCATAGAGTTAGGCAAGAAGGAAGAAAATTAAGCATTACAGATCAATAGTTAGAAGGGACCTCGCAGGTCATCTAGCCCAACACGCTGCCCATGCAGAAGACCCCACATCCAGCCGGGTTTCAGATATGGCACCAGCCTCGACCCCAGGGAAGGGGGCAGGAGTGGCTATTGTAGCCAGGGAGAGCCTCCATCTGTGTAGACTCGTTGCTCCTGAGATCGCGGGTTGTGAGTCACTCCTTGTGAAGTTGGACTTAGGGGTTCAGGTGGGCTTGTTACTCACGTACCTGCCTCCCAGCTGCGTGTCAACAGCCCTGCCTGTGCTGCTCGAAGAGGTGGCCGGGCTGGCGGTGGAGTTCCCCGGACTCATTGTCCTGGGGGACTTCAATCTGCCGTCGCTCAGCGGTTCCTCAGGATTAGCACAGGAGTTCATGGCCACCATGACAGCCATGGACCTGACTCAAGTAGTTCAGGGTCCGACTCACGAGGGTGGACACACACCCGACATGGTATTCCTCTCGGAGCAATTGAATAGTGGTCTGAGACTAAGGGGCTTAGAAGCATTGCCTTTGTCATGGTCAGACCATTTTCTACTGCGGCTCAACTTCCTGGCTCCAATCCTCCCCCGCAGGGAGGCGGAACCAATTAGGAGGTTCCACCCCAGACGCCTGATGGACCCTGAGGGCTTTCAGAAGGTGCTTGGGGTTTTACCAGATTCGCTCGTCCACAGCTCGGCAGAGTCTCTTGCTGAGGCCTGGAACAAGGCTGCAGCGGAGGCTCTTGACCGAATTGCGCCACTGCGACCTCTCTGTGGCACTAGACCCCGTAGAGCTCCATGGTTCAACGAGGAGCTCCGGGAGTTGAAACGCCAGAAGAGACGTCTAGAGAAGCGATGGAGGAAGAGAAAGTCCGAATCCGACCGAACACTTGTAAGAGCTTTTATTAAGACTTACAAAGTGGCGCTCAAGGCGGCAAGATACGCGTACCATGCCGCCTTGATTGCATCAGCGGAATCCCGCCCGGCTGCTCTGTTTAGGGTGACCCGCTCCCTTCTAAATCAGGGGGGAGTTGGGGAACCCTTGCAGGGCAGTGCTGAGGAATTTAACTCGTTTTTCGCTGATAAAGTCGCTTGGATCCGAGCGGAACTCGACTCCAATTGCATAGCAGTATCGGCTGACAATGAGTCAGTCGAGGTGACTGGGGCTAAACGTCTTTGTCCATCTGTCTGGGAGGAGTTTGACTTGGTGACACCTGATGAAGTGGACAAGGCCATTGGAGCTGTGAGTTCTGCCACCTGCTTACTGGATCCATGTCCCTCTTGGTTGGTTTCGGCCAGTCGAGAGGTGACACGGAGCTGGGTCCAGGAGATTGTCACCGCCTCCTTGGGGAGGGGGTCCTTCCCGGCTCCTTATAAGGAGGCACTTGTGCGCCCCCTCCTCAAGAAGCCTTCCCTGGACCCAGCTGTGCTTAATAACTACAGTCCAGTCTCCAACCTTCCCTTTATGGGGAAGGTTGTTGAGAAGGTGGTGGCGCTCCAACTCCAGCGGTCCTTGGAAGAAGCCAATTATCTAGGGCCTCAATAGTCGGGTTTCAGGCCCGGCTACAGCATGGAAACTGCTTTGGTCGCGTTGATGGATGATCTCTGGCGGGCCCGGGACAGGGGCTTGTCCTCTGTCCTGGTGCTTCTTGACCTCTCAGCGGCTTTCGATACCATCGACCATGGTATCCTTCTGCGCTGACTGGAGGGGTTGGGAGTGGGAGGCACTGTTCTCCAGTGGTTCTCCTCCTACCTCTCCGGTCGGTCGCAGTCGGTGTTAGTGGGGGGTCAGAGGTCGACCTCTAGGTTTCTCCCTTGTGGGGTACCTCAGGGGTTGGTCCTCTCCCCCCTGCTATTTAATATCTACATGAAACCGCTGGGTGAGATCATCCAAGGGCATGGGGTGAGGTATCATCAACATGCGGATGATACCCAGCTTTACATCTCCACCCCATGTCCAGTCAGCGAAGCAGTGGAAGTGATGGGCCGGTGCCTGGAGGCTGTTGGGGACTGGATGGGTGTCAACAAACTCAAACTCAATCCAGACAAGACGGAGTGGCTGTGGGTGTTGCCTCCCAAGGACAATTCCATCTGTCCGTCCATTACCCTGGGGGGGGGAACTACTGACCCCCTCAGAGAGGGTGCGCAACTTGGGCGTCCTCCTCGACCCACAGCTGACATTGGAACATCATCTTTCGGCTGTGGCAAGGAGGGCGTTCGCACAGGTTTGCCTGGTGCACCAGTTGCGGCCCTATTTGGACAGGGAGTCATTGCTCACAGTCACTCATGCCCTTATCACCTCGAGGTTCGATTACTACAATGCTCTCTACATGGGGATACCTCTGAAAAGTGTTCGGAAACTTCAGATCGTGCAGAACACAGCCGCGAGAGTCATCGTGGGGCTTCCCAGATTCGCCCACGTTTCTACAACACTCCGTGGCTTGCATTGGCTGCCGATCAGTTTCCGGTCACAATTCAAAGTGTTGGTCATGACCTTTAAAGCTCTACATGGCATTGGACCAGAATACCTCCGGAACCGCCTACTACCGCACGAACCCCAGTGGTCCCACAGAATTGGCCTTCTCCGGGTCCTGTCGACTAAACAATGTCGTCTGGCGGGCCCCAGGGGAAGAGCCTTCTCTGTGGCAGCCCCGGCCCTCTGGAATCAACTCCCCCTGGAGATTAGAACTGCTCCCACCCTCCTTGTCTTCCGTAAACTATTTAAGACCCATCTATACCGCCAGGCATGGGGGATTTGAGACACCTTTCCCCCAGGCTTATTATAATTTATGTTTGGTATGTATGTGCTGTTTGGGTTTTTTTTTTTTTTTAATTGATAGGGTTTTTAGTTTTTTCTTAATATTAGATTTGTGCCTGTACAATATTGTTTTATCACTTGTTGTGAGCCGCCCCGAGTCTTCGGAGAGGGGTGGCATACAAATCTAATAAATTATAATAATAATAATAATAATAATAATAATAATAATAATAATAATAATAATAATAATAATAATAATAATAATTATTATTATTATTATTATTATTATTATTATTATTATTACCTAGGATTGAACTCACAAGTCACAACCTCCTGATTGTGAGGCAAGAGCTTCACCTCTAGGCCAGATCAGCTGCTACATTTTGCAGAAGATTCTACAGCAGATGATAATCTTCTCTATGTAACCATAAAACACAAAAACATAAAGTAGAGACAATAGATGTTTCTGGTCCATTTGTCTATACAAGCTACAAGTTATTTAGAAAATAAAATGAATGCCTAGAACACAATGGAAGTGGGGAAGACTCAAGAGCGATTGGCAAAAAGCTAGTGGGGCAGCTGTTACTTGGGTCCATCAGAGAGCTGCGCTGGGGAATCATGCTGACCTTGGCCCAGAGTTGGGTTCCAGCTTATCTCACTGCCGGTTCGCTTCCACTCACACTGTGTGGCAGTGCCTCATGGGCAGGTTTGCACTATGCACATGCAAATGCAGTACAATCCCCCCCCAAAATATTTTTTAAAAAACCAAAAACAAAATGGCGACTGCACGCACAGTGGCAGAAACTTAGCTTTTGCACATGCGCAGAATTTTTTTTTTTTTTTAAAAAGATGGCAGTGCCCACGGATTGGAATTGTCTAATTCGGGTCAGTGACTTCCTTGTGACATCACCAGCAGGACACTACTGGTTCTGCTGAACCATTCCGAACCAGGAGGAACCCACCCCTTCTTGGCCCATAACAATACTGCTTTAGTAGCACTCATTGCTATGAAGGTAGGTTTGAGAATTCAAGGGCTAATTATCTTTTTTTAAAAAAATTAGGGTCAATTCTCCCAGTCTGGATAGAATTTAGCAAATTGCTCTGGTTTTATTCCATAGACATGCTTTATATTTTACTGAGTTCGATAACACTGTTGGGGCAACCACAGCCTCTAGAATACTTCCTATCTGCTCCTCCTGGTGTGTCCCCCAGGATTGGGTGCTGCTGAAGCTGCTATTCCTCCCCCTTTCATTCCCCTGCTTTATCATCATGGATGGGAGATCACCTGGGTTTGCAGCCCAGGTTAATCATACCCAATGGGAGGGAAAGGCAAACATATCCTCTTCTTTTTCTTTTTAAGCAGATGGTGCAATGCAGCAAAGCATCTGCTTTGGAGGATCCAGCTGCATCGGCCTCTCATCACACACTGTTTACAACTCAGACTGTTCTGCAGTCATTGGGAAATAGACATTTTTCTTTCTGAGCACTGGGTAAAAAGACTTGTGTGTATACTTTTACCATTTTTTAAAAAAATTTCTGGTTGGTAGAAAAACTGCTAATGCATCCCAGCAGGCTCTTTAAAATTCCCCATTTGGAGAGATTAAATTAAAGGAAATTCCCCCTCCCTTGCGTTGACTTGCAATGTTCTTAAGTATCATATTTAAGCCGCATGGGCTGGATCTGGCCCATAGGGTGTTTAGATCTGGCCCACAGGGTTGCCCTGGAAACAGCAAAGGACCGGACACAGGGCCACTGCCAACAAAAATGGAACTCAGGAGGACCATGTGGGGCCCTCCCAGACCCTGTTTCCAGCTGGGACGGCCTCCTGCAGCCCTTTGACAGTGAAAATGGAACTCATTCCTGCTAAAAACGAAGCCCAGAAAGGCTGCACACAGCCCTCCCAATCTCATTTTTCATGGCAGAGGGTTAGCAAAACAAACTCAAAACAAAACAAAAAGGGAAATGTTTTCCCCTTTGCATTTGAGCATGCAAGAAGGGAGAGGAAAGGAGAAAGGGAAAGAGGAAAGGCAAAGAAAAAGAGGGAAAGATGGGAAGAAAGCAATGAAGGAAAAATAAAGAAAGAGGGGAAGGAAGAAGAAAGGAGAATGAAGAGGGAAGGAAAAAAAGAAAGGGAAGGGGAGGGAGGGAGGGAGGAAGGAGATTATATGGTTAGAGTGTAGTACTTCAGACTACTGCAGTTCTGCTGGCTGCCTGCAATTTGACAGATCAAATCTCGCTAGGCTCAAGGTTGACTCTACCTTCCATCCTTCCGAGGTGGGTAAAATGAGGACCCAGTTTGTTGTGGGCAATATGCTGACTCTGTAAACTGCTTAGAGAGGGCTGTAAAGCACTATACAGCAGTATATAAGTCTAAATGCTATTGCCCCCTGGACCAATTCTGCGTCAGTCCTCTACATCTTTCCAAGTATGGTCTACAAGGATCTCTCAGGAACAAATTCACAGATTTTTTTCAGAGAGTTTTTAGTATTCTGGGAACAGTTTTATGAAGGTGGTAATACCTGGCTGATCTTTTCTGAGCTCAGTGTTTAAAGATTAAATAAGACTTAGTTCTGGCTAGTACTTGCCTGAGAGACAATTAGGAAAAGTTCAGCATCTATCAAATAGACCGGGCAGTGAAAAAATCTTGGAAGAATGCAGTGGCAAGTCACATACCAGAGAAACTAATTGGAAGTTTCCATTAAGTCACTAGGAGCTGAATGCAACTGAAGAAGAATTTTCTATCTATACTAGGAATAATGACTTGGAACTCCTTTGTTTGGTTGCCTCTTGCCATTACCTAGTGCAGAATTTTTTGTTTCTGCTAACTTATTTAGGAAATTGACATATGGCAGTGATGCCGAACCTTTTCTTCCTTGAGTGCCGAAAGAGCGTGCGTGTGCACTATCGTGCATGCAAGAGTACCCACACTCATGATTCAATGCCTGGGAAGGACGAAAACTGTTCCCCCAACTCCCTGGAGCCCTCTGGAGGCCAGAAGTGGTCTGTTTCCCAACTTCTGGTGGACCCAGTAGGCTCCAGGCTTCCCTGGAGCAGGGGGAAGGTAAAAATGCCCTCTCCTATCCCCCTGGAGACTCCCTGGAAGCCAAAAATACCCTCCCAAAGCCTCTATGTGAGCCAAAAATCAGCTGACTGGTACATACATGCATGTTGGAGCTGAGGTAGGGCAATGGCTCGCATGCCAGCAGATATGGCTCCGCGTGCCACCTGTGGTATCCATGCCATAGGTTTGCCATCACTGACATATGGTGACCAGGTAGGATGGTGAAGCCCACCTCACTCTACCCACCCACTGCATCCCTACCTTTGTGTGATAATGATCCTCAAAGCTCCATGAGTAACATTTTTACTGCTATGTGAGGAAACATATTTCCCATAGCTGCAAACAAGATCCCCCCAACATCATATGCCAAAAGGATTCTCCTGAAGTGCCTGAAAAGGAATTTCCCAGAAGTGGCATAAAGGCTCTGAGACGTTTCTCTGAAGGCTTCGTCCCAAAGCACCAAGAAAAGAATTCTTGTGAAGTGCCTAGAAAGCGTTTTCCCCGAAATCACCTGGAAAGGGATTCTCCCGAAGGAGAAAGTGCCTTGAAAAGCACCCAGGGAGTCCCTCTAAATCAGTGGTTCCCAAACATTTTCAGTCCACCGCCCCTTTGATGCTACAAACTCATCTTTACTGCCCCCACTCCCTCAGGTAGGCATGGCTTGGTGGTCAGGTAACGGGTGGTGGACGTGGCCAACTTGTAAAATGTGAAACTCACTTAACAATGCTCTTGCAACCAAAATGTTAGGTTCATTTGTGGTCATAAGTCTTTCTTTCTTTCTTTCTTTCTTTCTTTCTTTCTTTTTCCTTCTTTTTATCTATCTATCTGTCTTTCTTCCTTCCTACCACACTGCTACATTAATACAATTGAGGGAGTCTAAAAATCTTTCACTGCTCTGCTCGCAACAAAATACCTTATTCCACCAGACTTGAAATTTTGGGCTTAGACAATTTAGAACTACGTTGCCTTCGATCTGATCTAAATGTAGTTCATAAAATCATCCCCCATAATGTTCTACCTGTCAATGACTACTTCAGCTTCCACTACAACAATACATGAGCACACAATAGATACAAACTTAATGTAAACCCCTCCAAACTTGATTGCAGAAAATACGACTTCAGCAATGGAGTGATCTATGCCCCAAACCTCCAAAACTTTAACCTGTCTGCTGTCAACCTCATCCCATTCCTAAGAAGTCTGTAAGGGGCATGCATAAGTGCATCATCGTGCCTCTTGTCCCTGTCTTACTTTCCTATTCTCCCCATTTTTCTGTACTTACTTTGCTTATGTTTATTTTTATACCTACTATCTTGTACGTGTTTGGCAAACCAAACCAAACCAAGCCAAACCAAGCCAAACCAAGCCAAACCAAGCCAAACCAAGCCAAACCAAGCCAAACCAAGCCAAACCAAGCCAAACCAAGCCAAACCAAGCCAAACCAAGCCAAACCAAACCAAACCAAACCAAACCAAACCAAACCAAACCAAACCAAACCAAACCAAACCAAACCAAACCAAACCAAACCAAACCAAACCAAACCAAACAAAACAAAACAAAACAAAACAAAACAAAACAAAACAAAACAAAACAAAACAAAACAAATAATTTTAAAAAGAATGGCTACCATCTCTTATGGCAACCATTCCTCCCTCTCCCCAAGCTAATTCTGTAAGTTTTTAATTTCCATTGAAATTCAAAACCTTTGAATTATTCTTCCTTTTAGGCGTTTGGCACTAGCTTTGTAAATCACACTTTGTCAGAAACCCAGGAAAACAGGAAGTTGTCCTCTGTTTAGCTTTCACTTTGTCCAGAGTGCATTTGGTAAACAGGGTTTGTGTGTATTTAAGTAATGATTGTCCAGGAGTGAAATTAAATCATTTTCACTTCTCCTTGCTCTGAGACACATGAATTGGAACGGTAATAAAAGAAAAATCTCATCAGCTAACCACTGGCCACCAAAGTCATTTGTCTGCTATTGATCCGCAAGGTAATTTAATGGTGTGGAAAGCAGCTACAAGCAGTCTTTTGTTCCTCTCCCTGGATTAGTAAAGCCTTTGTATATACTTGGGAAAGGAGATGAAAGGAGGAGACAGAAGGTTAAATTATTTCTCTATAATATTGAATGCTAGACTTCCTGCATCCCTTGAAGAGTAGAGTTTGCACTGGGAATGCAACACACCGCCATGCCTTGCTTTGTGTAAACTACTTATAACACATGACTTAGTTCTCTAACTTACATTTCCCCTGGCTTATTTTCTCCCCTTTTTGTATTTAATGAATATTTCATCCCCGTGGTAATGGATTACTATAAATTTTAGATCAGGACTAGCATAGAGGAGATTGGAGGTAGATGAGAATGGGAGATAAAGCATTTCATCAAAAATACTTTGAGATACATCATTGTAAATATAAGATAAGGGATTCCAACCAATTGAGGAAGTGATTATTTGATTATTATAATTCTTTTTATTTTTATCTCCTTTTAAATCAATACCTCTTATTCATTATATAAAATTTCTGAAACTTTTCTCCTCTCTAGGACTTTGCTGAATCCAGGAATTAAAAATAATAATCAAGAATTGCTCAGCAGTAGCCCAAACACAGGTTACAAAACATTAACTCTGCTTACTGGTCCTTCAAGATCCTATTAAAGAAGGTTCCTGACTAGGTCTTCCAATTCAGCAATATTGTTAAAGCTAGTCTAGAGTGCAGCACTGCAGGCTACTTCAACTAACTGCTAGCTATGGTTCAGCAGTTCATATCTAACCACCGGCTCAAGGTTGACTCATCCTTCCATCCTTCCGAGGTGGGTAAAATGAGGACCCAGATTCTGTAAACCGCTTAGATAGGGTTGTAAAAGCACTATGAAGCAGTGTATATCTAAATGCAATTGCTATTGCTATTCCTTGAAGAAGCGGAACAATAAGATAATTTGGAATACATATTTCTGAAGCTAAGGTTACACCTAATGTCATTTGAATGGACTTCCCCTGCCCACAGTAAGATTTATTTAGTTTTATTTTATTGGCCTACTTCCCCCTTTTCTGCTTTACATATGAAGATCCAAGTCTTCTCTTATTCCAGAAAGGATATGGGACATGAATTGCAGAGCCATTTTAACTCTCTGGAGCAGAGGTCTTCAAACTTGACAACTTTAAGACTTATGGACTTCAACTCCCAGAATTCTCCAGCCAGACTCCAGCTACATTTGACACCCCAGACATCAAGGGTGTCAAACTGGCTGGTTGGAGAATTCTGGGAGTTGAAGTCCACAAGCCTTATAGTTGCCAAATTTGAAGACTTCTGTGTCTTGCGCATCCTTCTGGCTGCCCTTGCCTGCTGGGGTAGATGCTCAAAAGAGAGACCAATTGTGTTTGTTTCAAGAAATATTTAAGGTTGTGCCAGCAGCAAAAGGAGGTTTGTGCCAATTTATTAAGCCCTTTATAGTTAACTTGTTCTCCTGCTATTCATACTAAAATCATTAGCTTTATAGCTTTAAGTCTTGGTACACAAAAAAGATAGGAAGTGATTAATTCAACTATGCCTCTTTGAGGATTACTACCATGTTACCCAAATCCCTTGACATTTTGCTTTTGAAAACAAGAGCCATCCTGTCCTTAAAAATAGATTAATTAAAACAATCTATGTAACCATTTTGGACCACATCTATCTGATTGACATGGTATTTTAGTAATGGCTGTCCTCGAAGCACTTAGTTTCCCTATTAGGAAAACTCTAAACACTCAAATTCAACTAAGTACCCAGGAACAACTGCTTTAAAAAAAAATGGAAAAATGTGTTATATTACAAGATTCCCCCAAAGTCAAGCTTTGGGGGAATTTTATGAAATTTATGCCTAGGGCTCAATATTTAGAGGTAGGGAATTAAAAACAAAACAGAGAGAAGAAAAATAATTGGCCTGTTTTACTGCAGATAAATCTAATAGTCTGAGGTAAAAATTTGTGTTATCAATCAAAAGCAATCTGCCTGCATAACAGGCAAGTGCAAATCCCAGCTAGTTGTAATTCACAGGAAAGTATGGGTTAAATGTTATGTAGATCCATGGGGGCCTCTGAGGTTGTGTGCTAGGGAGAGATCTTGTAGAACAACTACAATCAGAAATTCAAAACTCTCACTGGATGTTTTTAAGCAGCGGAGCACAGCAGAAACCTGTAGCTGGGCAACTTGAATGATGCACAGGGAGCTTTGATTGAAAATGGGCTATGAATGGATACAATTAAGGCCCCATTTCAGTTTAAAGATGAACTGGCCATAGAGCAACAAATTGTGGAGCACTTATCCTGCTGAGCTGTGTAATCAGGGAAGGCAGCTGTAATTGGGACACTCCTTGGTTTTGCTTCTACTGGAGAGGAGGGAGCAGGATTCAATTTAATAAACAATTTGCCACATGGGTCACTCCTGCTGAGTGGCAAAGAGAAGCTTTCTCACATCATTTTCCCCTTTTCTTCACATCTCTACAGTTTCCAAACCCAGTTACGTACAGTGACTGAAGGAAGACAAAACCTGGGTTTTATTTGCCAGCAGGTTGTCTTCTCCTGTGATTCCACTGGCTGTCCCTTGTTGTTAGTTCATCTCTGTGACTACTCCAATATAAATGGTCCTGGCAAATATATATGGGAGATTCTTCTTTAAATGTTGAAGCTCTATATTTATAATTTCTGTCCTTTCGATGAGGCTTTTTTGATTTTCAGAAACTTGTTCTAAATGATGATATAAAACATTTATTTAGCAGGTGAAATGCCTTCTATAAAAGAGAACTGTCATATCACTGGGGAAAAGCCAAACAGAGAGGATGAAAGATGGACCTACCTTAATAAACTATTCCACAGAAAAAACACTTCTAAACACTTCAATTCATAAAACTCTAAACACTTCAATTCATAAAACTATTCATAAAACTCTAAACACTTCAATTCATAAACACTTCAATTCATAAAACTCTAAACACTTCAATTCATAAAACTATTCATGGAGTTTCAGAAAATTCATCTCCAAACATTTATTGTTATGGAAATAATTTAATAATATTAGGAGACATCATCATCAACAATCCCTTGATAGTCCCATCAACTCAATTACTTGAAGCTGGTGGTGTCTACAAAAAAGAAAAGGCCTGCCAGTCAATTTAACTGGGGAAAGATTTGTGTAGGCTAGATCAGGGGTGTCAAAGGCCTGGGGGCCCTATCCGGCCTGTGGGGTGCTTAGATCTGGCCTGTAGGGTTGGCCTGGAAACAGCAAAGGGCTGGCCCATAGTGTCTCTGCCAGCAAAAATGGAACTCATGGGGGCAGAGTTCCATTTTTACTTTTTACTGGCAGAGAATTGCAGGATGGCGTAGCTGAAAAATGGTGGTCAGGAGCCCGTTTTTGCTGACAGCATTTGGGCCACCACAGACGCCCATGACATGATGATGTCAAGATGGCCACATCCACCCTGAGCCCCTGAGGTCAAACATAACCCTGATGTGGCCCTCAATGAAATTGAGTTTGATACCCCTGTCCTAGATGACCTGTTTGTGATAATCTGGACTGAAATGTCCCCTAACCAGTTTTCCTTAACCTCTAACTATCACTTGATCAGGAGGAATTGTAAAGGTAATTAGACTGTAAATTTAATTGAGTATTAGCTCAAGGTAAGCATGGGAGGATATAATGGCCTAATTGCCATTGATTTTTCCATGGAATTTAGTTTCTCTGTGGCAGTTTTCAGCCTATTATGGTCTCATACATGCATACAAACCATAAATTACCTAAGAGCATCTATGCAGCTAATGACACAGGAAGGCCTGTATGAAAGAAGCTAACAAGCAAAAAAGCTGTGAGAACCATCTCATTCAAGCTTATTGTAATAATAGCTATGCGCTGCTGAAAATGACTTTGGTCCCTTTTGATGGAATCTTATGTGCATCCCTTGATGTATTGTGCTTATTAGAATGCCCTTATTGAATAGATTTGGAATTTATAGTAATTTCTTTTCCTTTTCACTATATATAAAATTGAAACTAACCTTAAAATTTGAAATAGTGGATTCTAATTTGATAATGTCCCACACCTCAACTCTTGTTAAAACAACAAAGAAACAAACAACACCAACTACCCTATCTCCACAAGTGTCACCGCATTCTTCTCCTTCGCATCAAGTGCTAACTATGTCTACCAAAGACAAAGACAAAGACAAAACAATGCAGTCCAATCTTGCAACTATACATGAGACTTTGAACGCTTTGAAGGACTTTATGGTCAAATCACAAGAAGATGCCTCTCAACAAAGAGAGGCCATAAAGGAGGAGGCAACACAACAAAGAGAAGCCATAAAGGAGGAGGCAACACAACAAAGAGAAGCCATAAAAGCTGACTTGGCAGAATTTAAAGTGGAGATGGCTCAAATGAAAGCTGATATGGGCGAGATGAAAGACCAGATAAAGCAGATCCAACAAACTCTTCAAGAAAGTGACGACCGAGTTAAAAAAGTTGAAGAGCAAGCTGACAAAAATGAGAAAAGAATGGAGTATCTTGAAGGGAGAGCTGATGAAAGATACAAAAGATATGATGAATCTATCATCCAGCTGGAGATGCAACGAGCTTCGTACGGACTTCGATTTCAGAATATAAAAGAGGAAAAAGATGAAGACTTAAAAACGACTATGGCGGAAATCATTGGAGGTATACTTCAAGAGGACCCCATGGCTTTACAGAAAGAAATCGATGAAGTATACCGAATTTCGAATAGCTATATCCGTCGACACAACCTCCCAAGAGAGATACATATTAAATTTACAAGAAAGGCGTTGCGAGATGAGATACTTCATTATTCAAGAAACTCCCCGCCTCAACGACATGGAGTAGAAATAAAGATATTAAAACAAGTTCCAAGAAGTGTCAGAGAAAACAGAAGAGATTACCACTTTTTAACCAAAATCCTGATTAAAGAAAATATCACTTATCGTTGGCTTATTCCACAAGGACTTTCTCTGACATGGCGCTCTACAAGGTACAAACTGGAAAACGTAGATCAAGCTATGTATTTTCTTGAACAGAGTGGTTTGGGCCACTCCGACCATGCAAGTAAGCAACTAGTGGTCCAACTACAACCAGCTCAACAGCAACCAGGGGAAAAATCACTAACTCAGCAAGAAGAAAACCTGGGGGCAACTGCCCAAGTAATAGAGCAGGACCAAGGTTCTAGAAGAGTTCAACCTCAGCGAGAAACCAAAAAACCTATTAAATGACAACGAATAAAGACTTGAAAATCTTTTCCGTAAATGTTAATGGACTTAACGAACCAAGAAAAAGGAAGCAAATTTTTTCCAAAATCAGAAACCAAAATGTTCAGATTGCAATACTACAAGAAGTTCATATTAAAAAAGATAACCAAAAACTACTGTTGAATCCCAAAATTGGAAAAATGTATGCTGCATTAGCAGACCAAAAAAAAAGAGGTGTAGTGATGTATGTCAAGAATTCTATAAATTCCAAACAAATATATAAGGATAAAGAGGGTAGGATATTGATTGTACAAGTAGACATTGAACCCAGACCTCTAGTGGTTGTTTCTATCTATGCCCCCAATGAAGACCAAATGACATTCTATAAAAATTTACACCAAATAATAACAGATTTAGCTATTGATAATCTATTGATAATAGGTGATTTTAATGCTATCGCGAATAGACAATTAGACCACTCAGGAGGGGGAGGTAATAAAAAAAGGGGAAAAGGTAAAAAAACAAGAAGAAATTTGCTACCCAGTACTTTTCAAAAAATGAAAGCGGAACTATTATTAAGCGATATTTGGAGGGAAAGACACCCTCTCAAAAGGCAATTTACCTTTTATTCCAATCCTCACAAAATTTGGACGAGAATTGACATGTTATGGGCACCAAAAACGGTGGCAGAACAAATAAGAGAAGTTGAGATAGACGTTAATACATGGGCCGATCACAATCCAATAGTGGTCTATATGACGATGAATAATAAACAGAACAATTGGCGGATGAACAGGTATATATTAAACGACAAGAAATATAAGGATTGGATTGAAAAAGAATTAAAAATATTTTTTGAAATTAATAAAACATCAGACACTACTCCACAGAACTTATGGGATACAGTTAAAGCGTACATAAGAGGTTTAACAATATCTTATACAGCAAAATACAATAAGGAAAAGAAATTAGAGTATTTACAATTAACAAACGAACTAAAACAATTAGAATCCTTATCGCAGCAACACACTAAGAATAGAGATCTAAAGACAGAAATAAACGTAATTAAACATAAAATTAGAGTTATAGAACAAAACCAACTAACTGAAAAGATTAAAAGAGCAAAGCAACAATACTTTGAATATGCAAATAAACCTGGCAGATGGCTAGCGTATAAACTTAGAAAACAGAGTCAATCAAAATTAATCCAAAAATTAGAAGATAAAGATGGTAAAATAAAATACGATACAGAAGGTAAGGCAGACATTGTGTATAATTTTTATAAGGAATTATATGCTAAAGATCATGTCATTGAAGATGAAGTTTTTAACTACTTAGAGGCTTCAAATCTACCACAAATAACAGAAGATCAACAGGCTACCATGGATGGACCAATAACAATGGAGGAACTCCTAATAACAATTAAAAAACAGAAAAGCAACAAGGCCACAGGCCCAGATGCCATACCTGCAGAATGGTATAAGATAGATAATGAAACAATAAGAAACCATATGTTAGAAACTTTTAATTCCTGTAGACTTGACGGAAAAATCCCTAAATCTTGGTCAGAATCACTGACAACCTTAATACATAAACAGGGTACAGAACCAGAAAAAATCAAAAATTATAGGCCTATATCACTATTAAATGTAGACTATAAGATCTTTATTGCTATTTATGCAGAGAGACTCAAAGGAGTTATAAATGGAATAATACACCAAGACCAAAATGGGTTTCTTCCAGGGAGACAAATTAAAAATAATATTAGAACTGTAATAAATATACTAGAGTACTATGAACAACACCCAGATAAGATGGCATCTTTAATGTTTTTGGATGCTCAAAAAGCCTTCGACAACGTTAATTGGATATTTATAAAAATGCAATTAAATAAAATGAGATTTGGCCCAAAATTTGTTAATCTAATAGATACCATATACTCAAAACAAACAACGAATATAATATTGAATAACAGTCAATTACCAATACTTGATATAAATAAGGGAGTTCGCCAAGGATGTCCTATATCACCATTGTTATTTATTATGACCCTTGAAACCTTATTAATTAAAATAAGAGCGGACCCCAGAATAAAAGGTTTAACCGTAGGAGATGAAATCTATAAACTCCAGGCCTTTGCAGATGATCTAATGTTTATAATTGAAGAACCGACTACAACAGTTCCTACTTTATTACAAACCATTGAACAATATGGAAACGTAGCAGGTTTAAAGATAAACAAAAACAAAACACATTACTTGACTAAAAATATGAACAAAACACTAGAAATTAAATTAGAAACTATTTCTGGAATAAAGACTGTAAAAAAGGTAAAATATTTAGGAATAAATTTAACAGCGAAAACAATAACATTAAAAAATGATAATTACAGTGATCCCTCGAGTTTCGCGATCTCGAGTTTCGCGAAACGCCATATCGCGAGTTTTCAACCCGGAAGTAAACTCCACCATCTGCGCATGCGTGATGGTGGAGTTTCCCCGCCGGGCAGAGGCTTCCCTGGGTCTTCCCCCTCTTGCCCTGGTAAGACAGCATCGGCGCGAGCAACGGCGTGGGCGGGCGGGCGGCACGCGCGCGGGAAACCCCACCTCCGCCTCCCAGCTGGGAAGCGGAGCCAGCAACAGCGTGGGCGGGCGGGCGGTGCGCGCGAGCCTGGGGACACCCTAACTCTGCTTCCCAGCGCGCGCGCGTTGCTGGGGAAAGCGCGCGCGCTTGGGGACTCCCTAGGTCCGCTCCCCAGCTGGGGAGGGAGTCCCCACCCCGCGCGCGTTGCTGGGGAATGCGCGCGCGCTTGGGGACTCCCTAGGTCCGCTCCCCAGCTGGGGAGGGAGTCCCCACCGCGCGCGCGTTGCTGGGGAATGCGCGCGCGCTTGGGGACTCCCTAGGTCCGCTCCCCAGCTGGGGAGGGAGTCCCCACCGCGCGCGCGTTGCTGGGGAATGCGCGCGCGCTTGGGGACTCCCTAGGTCCGCTCCCCAGCTGGGGAGGGAGTCCCCACCCCGCGCGCGTTGCTGCGGAATGCGCGCGCGCTTGGGGACTCCCTAGGTCCGCTCCCCAGCTGGGGAGGGAGTCCCCACCCCGCGCGCGTTGCTGCGGAATGCGCGCGCGCTTGGGGACTCCCTAGGTCCGCTCCCCAGCTGGGGAGGGAGTCCCCACCCCGCGCGCGTTGCTGCGGAATGCGCGCGCGCTTGGGGACTCCCTAGGTCCGCTCCCCAGCTGGGGAGGGAGTCCCCACCGCGCGCGCGTTGCTGGGGAATGCGCGCGCGCTTGGGGACTCCCTAGGTCCGCTCCCCAGCTGGGGAGGGAGTCCCCACCCCGCGCGCGTTGCTGCGGAATGCGCGCGCGCTTGGGGACTCCCTAGGTCCGCTCCCCAGCTGGGGAGGGAGTCCCCACCCCGCGCGCGTTGCTGCGGAATGCGTGCGCGCTTGGGGACTCCCTAGGTCCGCTCCCCAGCTGGGGAGGGAGTCCCCACCCCGCGCGCGTTGCTGCGGAATGCGCGCGTGCTTGGGGACTCCCTAGGTCCGCTCCCCAGCTGGGGAGGGAGTCCCCACCGCGCGCGCGTTGCTGGGGAATGCGCGCGCGCTTGGGGACTCCCTAGGTCCGCTCCCCAGCTGGGGAGGGAGTCCCCACCCCGCGCGCGTTGCTGCGGAATGCGCGCGCGCTTGGGGACTCCCTAGGTCCGCTCCCCAGCTGGGGAGCGGACCTAGGGAGTCCCCAAGCGCGCGCGCTTTCCCCAGCAACGCGCCACCCCAGGCGCGAGCAACGGGGTGGGCGGGCGAAGGGCGGCCGGCAGTGGAAGCAAAAACACCATCTGCGCACGCGCAGATGGTGTTTTTACTTCCGCACCGCTACTTCGCGAAAAATCGATCTTCGCGAGGGGTCCTGGAACGGAACCCTCGCGATGATCGAGGGATCACTGTATATGAAATTGTTAGCAGAAATTAAAAAAGACTTAGCAATCTGGAATAATTTGAAAATATCTTTCTTAGGAAGAATTGCAACAATTAAGATGAACATTTTACCCAAGGTCTTATTTCTTTTTCAGACAATACCAATAAACCCAGGGGGTATCTTTTTAAAAACTTTAACCAACTTAGTTAAAAAATTTATACGGCAAGGTAAAAAAGCAAGGATAAAAATGAATTGTTTAGAAGATATCAAAGAAAGAGGAGGATTTGGCCTTCCAAATTGGAAATTATACTATCAGGCCGCTGCACTAACATGGCTTAGAGATTGGATAATCTTAGATAATAAAAGAACACTCGAACTAGAAGGACATGATTTAATGCTTGGATGGCACGCATTTTTATGGTATGATAAGGACAAAAACCATTCATATTTTAAAAGGCATACATTAAGGAAATACTTACTAGAAGTATGGAAAGATATAAAGAAGAATCATTTCTTAAGCATCCCAGATTGGTTAGCTCCCTTAGAAGCAATAACGCATCCAAAGTCTATAAAGGACAAGAAAATGACTTATAGATATAAAGAACTATTAAACGATCAGATGAAGCTTAAATCTAGAATTGAACTACAAGAAGAAGGGATAATAATAGATTGGTGGCACTATGCCCAGATCCGATCTAGATATCAGAAGGATAAAACTCTTTACATTTTTAATAAAAGTAAGAATTCTTTAACTACTTTAATAACCACTAACTCTACAAAAATGATAGGGAAAATATATAAATTACTTATTGCTCATAAAAATATAGAGTTGACTTTAAAAGATACTATGATAAGATGGTGTAGAAATATTGGTAAGGAAATAGATATAGACACATGGGAGAAAGTGTGGATTAATAATTGGAAAATGACTAAATCAGTTTCTTTAAAAGAAAACCAAATCAAAATGTTCTATAGATGGCATCTCCCACCAAATAGGATAGCAAAAATGTTTCCCAAAATATCCCCAATATGTTGGAAATGTAAGAAGGATATAGGAACTTACTATCATCAATGGTGGACATGTAGCAAAGCAAAACTATATTGGAAGATGATTGAAAAAATATTAAAAGAAATAATAAAACAAGATATAGATAATACCCCGGAATTTTATTTATTAGGTGTCACAACCCAGATCTATAAGAAAGAAATTTTTTATTTAATCATACATATATTAACTGCGGCTAGAATAATATATGCGCAAAACTGGAAAGGGGAGGAAATCCCCAAGGAAGAAGAGGTTATAGCTAAGATATTAGATTGCGCTGAAATGGATATGATGACAAGAAGATTAAACGATCAAGAGGATACCAAATTTTACGAAACATGGAACAATGTTTACAAATGGATAGATAAGAAAAAATAAGATATATCGTTAGTGGTTGTTTTTTCTTTCTCTTTATTTTGTATTAGTTTTTACCTAGATGATAATAATAATAGTAATATTAGTTTAAAAGGATTTTTTGATGATTATGATATAGCTATGTATGTATAAGTATAAGCAATATATTAAGATTTTTGAAGTATAATAGTTGAATTTAGTCTTACTGTTTAGATTGAAGGTTTAATACTATTTTATTATAGTAATTAGGATTATATTAAAGGTATTTTTCTTTTTTGGTAACTATGTTATACTAACCTTAATACCCACATTAAGATTTGTAAACTTCAATTCAAATTTTTTTCTTTTCTTTTTTTTTATAATAGTTAATATATATGTATTCTTTTTCTATATTTGAATCTATACTTTCATAAGAAGCGGGGGAAATACACCCCCACTTTATGTTCATTGTTTGTTTGTATTTGTTTGTCTTTTTATGAAAATAATAAAAAAACTAATAAAAAAAAAATAGAATGCCCTTACTGCATTTAATGCATTTCTGAAGCAAACTCTTTGCCTGAAAAATAATGCTGCTATTGTGAATCACAATGATTTTATGGTCTTCTTTGTTTTTTTAAAAAGAGTCCAACATCTGTTCTGTCTCTAAATTGAAACCTCAAAACATCCTCACACACATTTTGGGTTTTATCACTAGCAACAAAGCAAAGAATCTCTTTCTTTTTGTACCAGTGTTTCACTTATAAGATTAACTGAATCAAAGTCTAGTAGAAGCATCTTGCCAAAGATGTTGCATCTGGATAGGACAAAACTGTTCCCATCTCAGCTGTTAAAGTTCTCTTGGCATATTCTTGAATCATAAAGGCTGATGGTCCTTTAATGGATAAGCTGCAGAATATTAAACTATGCATATTTGTAGTGTTATCAAATACTGTATGTCATTAAAGGAGCCTAACAATAAGTAAATGGTGATGATGATGATGAAGATGATGATGATGATGATATAAAAATTTTATTTAGCAGGTGAAATGCCTTCTATAAAAGAGAACTGTCATATCACTGGGGAAAAGCCAAACAGAGAGGATGAAAGATGGACCTACCTTAATAAACTATTCCACAGAAAAAAAAACTCTATTTCTTATTTATAACTAACATTTATCAGCAGTGCATTGGTTAGTTTAATTAAGGTAAGTCTATTAATATTGCCAGAGAATCAGGAATCAAGAATGCATGACTTTAGGGCCCTACCATCTGCAGCTGATTCTGCATAGGTTGTCATCCAGTTTTCACTGAACTATGCATCTTGCTCTAATTGGTTGTCCTCTATAAAACTCTAATGCAGAGGTCTTCAAATTTAGCAACTTTAAGACTTGTGGACTTCAACTCCCAGAATTGAAGTTGAAGTCCGCAAGTCTTAAACTTGCCAAGTTTGAAGACCTCTGCTCTAATGTAAGCTCTGTCCTCTTACCACTTTTGCATACATGTCACAGCTCTGTTGCAACCACAACAAACAAAGGAAGGGATCAGGGGTGGGCAGCAGGCAGGATGGGGTGGAACACAGTTCCACTGGTGGAAATGAAGATGCATGTGCAGCTCCAGCTGATTGGCAGCTGTCACTTCCTGGATTATTGGTCTCTCCTTTTCCCCCTCTGCTGCTGCTGTTGCATCTGTGCTCCTTGCTTTTTTCTTCTTTCTTCCTTCCTGGCCTTGGATGAGCTTCCCTCCCTCCTGTCCAGCTCCCTTCTGCTCTCACATCGCCAACTCCCACCTGAGGTGCAAGCAGAAGGCATGGATGGAAGCTGCGCTGGCAGTATTTATGCTTCTGGCAGCACCTGTTCGCCTAGCTACCCAGCCTGAGGTGGGGAGGGAGGGCTATCCAGGAAGGAGAGCATGGGAAACACAAAGCAAATCATCACCCCAGCGAGTGGCACTGGTAAGGTTGTAAGTCAAGGACTTAACAGTTCACTTGAATGATGATGATCGTTCAAGCCACTCCCACCTGGTCACATGTCTGGCAAGCCACTCCTACACTGTTACATGACCATTAAGCCACATGCAGAAAATAAGCCACACCTACAATGTGGTAGTAAACATTTTGGATGCCCATTACCGGGAGGGAGGGAGGGAGGGAGGGAGGGAGGGAGGAAGGAAGGAAGGAAGGAAGGAAGGAAGGAAGGAAGGAAGGAAGGATGGATGGATTTATATTTCCTGGCAACTTTAGTAGATATTTCAGGATTAAAACAATGGTGAGGCTCGATCTTGATAGTGGTTTACTATTAACATCTTGGATTTTAATAAACAAATACTGCTCAAAAAATAAAGGGAACACTTAAACAACACACCATAACTCCAAGTAAATCAAACTTCTGTGAAATCAAACTGTCCACTTAGGAAGCAACACTGATTGACAATCAATTTCACATGCTGTTGTGCACATTCAACTTTGTACAGAACAAAGTATTTAATGAGAATATTTCATGTCATTCAGATCTAGGATGTGTTATTTGAGTGTTCCCTTTATTTTTTTGAGCAGTGTATATACTGTCTGGTAGACTAGTCTTGCTTCCATCCACACTAGGAAATGGAAATATCTGGGGGGGGGGAGCATTTATTGCACTTGGGAGTTTAAAGTTCCCAACCTCATCAATGGGGCTCAGTGATTAAGACACTGGACTTAACAGATGGAAAGCTGTCAACCCAGGTTCAAAACCTGAGCTCCATGTGATGGGATAAACTCCTGTCCTTGCCCCAATTCCTGCCAACATGCAAAAGCATGCAAATGCGAGTAGATGAATAGGCACCATTCTGTGATGTCTGCTGGCCACATGAACAGCAGTGGTAGGATGCATCATTGCAGGGAACCCGCCAGCAAAGCTCATTTATGTGGTGCCTCCAAATCCGTCCATCATCCAGGTGCACACTATAAGAGCATGAGCCCATTTGTTGATCTACATGCCCTGGAATCCATTTTAAATCATCCCAAAATTCAGGGCGAAGATCAGGTCCCCAGGGCTGAGCTATCTAACAATGGGTCATGGTGTGGAGTTGTTCCCCCATGGCATAGCTGGATTGTAGACAGTCAAGATGGGTTCAGAGCCCTGCAGGCTCATGCCAGTGGCCTGGCACAGGGTGGCATGTTGTGCCAGGAGATACTAGGTGCAGATACTCTCATGTCAATTTAAATGTCCCAGGCAGCCCTTTTTAGCTCATTAATTGGCTCATTCAGCCAAGCAACTGGGAGCTGGGTGTGCCAGTGCTGTGGTGGCATGGCAAACCTCAGCTGCAGCAAGAAAACCTGGAAGGCAGCAGAAGTGAACTGTGGTCATTGTCTGTGACTAGGGTGTCAGGCAGGCCATGAGTGGCAAACAGGGTTTCTAGGACCTTAATGATGGCCTCAGAAGAAGTGGTGGGCATGTGTGCCAACTCAACCCACTTTGAAAAGGCATCCACGAACACCAGAAATATCTTACCATGGAATAGGTTAGCCAAATTGAGATGGAGCCTGGACAAGGGGATTTAGGAGTCTCCCAATCAGGGATGGGGCCTGCTAGTGAGACTGGCTTATATTGCTGGCAAACCTGGCATTTCACTACCCAGGCCTCGATCTGTTGGTCCATTTTGGGCCACCCTACATAGCTGCACCCTAGAGACTTCATGTAAACTATGTTGAGATATGCTCTGTGTAAACAGTGGAGTATGGAGTCACTGAGCCATGGCCTATGGCCCCACAATAGGCAGCCCTTCATTATGGTTAACTCATATTGCTGGTTAAAATAGGGCTGAAACTCCAGGGCTGTGGGCACTGGGGGCCAGCCCCTGTGTATCCAGTCTAACACCTGTGAGATTAGGGGATCTGTGTCAGAGAAGCAATGTGGGTAGCACTAATTGGCCCTTGGAGTTCATCTACAAGGAAGACAAAGAGTTTGGACAGAGTTGCCTAGCTCACAGCCATGGTGTGAGGCTGGGTGGCTCTGGAGATGGAGAAACAGTCATCTCTGGAAAGAGGAGGTCTCTTATTGGATCATGGCTAGTAGGCAGGTGCTGGTAGTTGATTGGAGGAAGGCAGGGAGGCTCTGCACACTCAGGACAAATTTCTGAATCTGCAGTCAGCCCGGCTGTGATTCATACCAAAGCCAAGGCAACTACCTGAGGCAATTTGTCACTTAAGGTAATTTTTATGAACATGATCTGGAGGCAGATAATATCTGCTTCTTCATGTGAGGGAATGTCTAACTCGGTTTCTTCATAATGCACTGCTTGGATCCTGGGTTGAGCTGTCAGCAGCTGGGAAAAACTGCATTTCAGTGACCGATTTCTCTGATAGCTCAGAAGCCCCGAGGGCTGTCATGAGGGCCGGCTCTTTTCGGGCAAACAAAAGGCATTGGAATTGCAGATCTTGCATTGCACAAATGAGTTGGTCAAGGAAGATGTATCAAAATCTGAGAACTCACAGTTCACAGTGGCTGTCCGAAGGGCAACCATGTAATCATTAATTGATTCACTTTTCTTTTGAAACCACTGGTGGAATATGTTCTTCCTGGCTATGTGTGAAGGAGCTTAGGAGTAGTGTTTTTTAACATTTCTATTAGTATCTTCCATGGAACCATGTAAATGGGCTGTGGTGCTGTCAGGGTGCTGGCCATGGCAAACATTTCACAGACACAGGACTGAGGAAATATCCTAAATTCTTGGAACCAGATTGCCCTGTAAAGTCATTTGCCCTCATAATGCATTCAAATCAGTTTAGTAATCATCCCAGGTTTCTGTGGCTGGCATGAATGGAGTGAAGGCTGGTAAAGTGGTCATCCTGAAAAGGATGGCTATAAGCAGTCAGCTTTCAGTGACCTCCCATTGCCTGGCTAGTGATCAGTTCAGCTTGAACTTCAGCTCTAGTGACTCACTTTCAAAAGGTCTTGATTCTGTGCGTTCCTTCAGGCTTTATCCTATCCCTGTCACCAGTAATAAACTGGTGTGACAGGGCTGACAGAAACAGAGGCAGACTCAAAGGTGAACAGCAAACAGCAAACCTTTATTTCAGCACCATAGAATACAACAGAGAACAGGCGACTTGACAGCTCCTTTTATACTGGAGCTGTCAAACTCCAAGCCAATAACAGGGCTCCATTTCCCCACTAGCTGGCTGCTTGCATCAGAGTCAATCAGGTTTGAGTAGTAGCCGTCACAGTCATAAATGTGAGGACTTAACCCTTTTAGTCTTGCCAAGATTTGAAACTAGCTTAAGACATTAACTTTATTCTCAGGGTGTGAGTGAGCAATAAAAGAACCCATGGGTTACATTGTTTTCTGCTTTGCTTTTAACCCTAGCCTTATGCTTATCAAACTTCACAATGAGCTTCTAGGCACTAGTTTGCTGGGAGGTTTTCAATTTAGACTATGGAGGTTTCACCCTTCCCTCCAGGATCAATATTTGGACTTTAAGCACTTCCTTTTGCTTTTAGATTCTATCATTTTGGTTGTAAGGTCAGAAACTTTACAATCTGCATGGATTTTTGCATTTAAAAAGTCATTTATAAAAGTAAGTGTCATCAGTAGCTTAAAGCAAGAAAGAACAGGATTGAAATTTCTCATTGCAATCATATTCATTTGGCATACTATCATGATGATTACAGAAAAATCAAAACAGCTTTCACAGTTTTGAGTTCTGCCATAGAGCTTTGATGTGTGTTATCTAACTGTGCTTATACTAAATATATATCTAAAGAATTTTGTAATATGCAGCTTCCAGACCTGGGCTCCAAGGATCCCCTTGACTACTGCATGATGGCAAAGAAATGCAAAAACTCTCTATTTGCTGCCATCTAATAGTTGTCCAGATTCCAGTTCTGGGCAACCAGCTGCTCCTGTAATTCCTAAAATCCAGTTTAACATGTTCATCAACATGCTAACATTTCTATACTGTATGTAAAGTATGTTGAATATGCAATAAAATAAGACACCAGGTTATAGCTTTTTCTCCTAGCTTCATTAAAATACATACACCCCCATAAATATATACACATATACAGATGTGTGTGTGTAACCAAACACACACACACATATATTTATGTGTGTGCTTGTCTTTGTAACCTAATCTTTTAATTTCTAAGAATAAAGATCTGGTCAAAGAAATGTTCTAGCAGCTGCAAAAGGAAGAAACTGAAGAAAATATAGAAAACCAAAGCTGTCATTTTATACATAAATATTAGGGAATAAACCTCCTGGAATATACTGGAGCAGCTGATTAAGCATGCATAACATTATGCTGCAGATTACTTGACTATTAGACATATTTCAGTCTTTTTAGCTACATGTGTTTCACATAGCTTTAAATTATAGATGTCAGGCAGTAGAAATAAGGGATTTAAGAATCGGCATTTAGCTGGAGGGGGCTGTAATTCAAATCCATGGGGCTTATTTCTGAGTTGATACTTAGAGGTCTCTACTTTAAACTAGATTTTATGATGACTTTGGACCACAATCCCATCATTTCATGAAGGATTGGCATGGCTGGGGTGGGGAAGTGGGGGGAAGAGGCAGGCTATTGAGAATATGAAGCCAGTTTGTATAAACATTTTCATAATAGCTTACTTTCCATCCCATCAATCATTGTAACAATAGGTCTGCTTAAATATTCTTTTGTGAATTTGTGTTTAATCTTAAATTCCAGGCATTTTGGAGGAGACACAGCTGCAACAAAATGCTCTCTTCGGGAAATTATTTCCAGATCCCTGTTAGCAGCCACAGCGAGATGTCCCTCCTCTTTGATTTTGTCAATAACTCAAGGACCTTCAGAGCCAATCGAAAAGAATTGCCTCGTATTACTTTTTTTTTTAAACTCTGACTTTGTTCCTCTAGGATCTGGAGGTTAAAATAGATTTTAGCTGCAACAAAGAAATGGGCCATTTCAGGTCTAGTAAAATCTGAAAAGTTAAATTCACCAAACACAGCAATGGACTACACAATTTAAGACTCAGAATCAGTTTGAAAACTGAAACCTCTGCCTAAAAGGTGATCCAGCAGTAATTATTGCTTCCCAAGTCAAATCTCTATATGTAGGTCATTTGCTGGAGAGACGGAGTAACGACACGGACACCAGAGCTGGATTTAAAATTGGGTCATTTTTATTAACATAAATTTGCATAATTTATTCAAATACTTTGCATAAATTAGCATAAACAACTATGACCCGGAAATGGACCTGCAGGGTCAAACAACTACTTCCGGGGCGGAAATGACGTTATGCCAACAAACATTCCTGGGCAACTCATGGGCGTATCTCGATGCAAGGTCCAGGTGAGGGCCAGGCCGTCACCTGCGACCTTTTCTTGCCATGCTGTGCATGAGGGGGGTCCCACCGGCTAACCCGAATCGGGGAATTAAAGGTGCAGGACCCAAAGACAGGTTCCCCCCAGCTGCTCAGGCAGAAACTCCCTCCATGAGCTTGCAGAGAACCTGTCAATCATCCCCAAAGATGCCCAAGGGAGAACGCGCGGTTGCTAAACCACCCCAGTTTTCCGCCCCTAACCTGCCTACCCAAATGACGCAAAGGTAAGCCAATTAACCTAATTACTGCAAGCACCCCCTAACCGCACATCCATCATCTCAGTGTGGAATGGGCGAAAAAACAGCTCAGCTAAGAGGCAGAACTGCAAAAAATTCCCACTCGGCCCCCTAAGGGCGACCCCTAAGCACACTGCAAAATAGAGGAGGGCGGGCGGGTGTCTGCTCTTCTGTGTAGTCCGGGCGAAAAGGGAGAGCGCCGGGCCTGCTCGCCCTTATATAGGGCAAGCAGGCCCCGCCCGGACCAATCAGGAGCCTGACCAATCAGGCCCCGATCTCCCGAGCGAAGTCTCGCATCGCGAGACTTCGCCCGGGATCCAAGATGGCGGCCGCCATGAGCGACCGTGTCTCCCGGTCCCTCCAGCAAAGCCTGCCAGCCGGGTAAGTCCGGCGCTGCCCTTGCTGGAGAGACGGAGTAACGACACGGACACCAGAGCTGGATTTAAAATTGGGTCATTTTTATTAACATAAATTTGCATAATTTATTCAAATACTTTGCATAAATTAGCATAAACAACTATGACCCGGAAATGGACCTGCAGGGTCAAACAACTACTTCCGGGGCGGAAATGACGTTATGCCAACAAACATTCCTGGGCAACTCATGGGCGTATCTCGATGCAAGGTCCAGGTGAGGGCCAGGCCGTCACCTGCGACCTTTTCTTGCCATGCTGTGCATGAGGGGGGTCCCACCGGCTAACCCGAATCGGGGAATTAAAGGTGCAGGACCCAAAGACAGGTTCCCCCCAGCTGCTCAGGCAGAAACTCCCTCCATGAGCTTGCAGAGAACCTGTCAATCATCCCCAAAGATGCCCAAGGGAGAACGCGCGGTTGCTAAACCACCCCAGTTTTCCGCCCCTAACCTGCCACAGGAGTGGGGGTCAGATCTCTATCTTGGCCCCCCGACTCCCCCCTCTAGCTGCGCCAGCTCACGCAGAGACCGCTGCAGGTCCTGTAAGAAGATGGCGTTCCCCCGATCAGACAGGTGAACGCCATCATCCCGGTAAAGCCATGGCCGGTCTATTGAAATAAGGGGATGGGGTACTACCACTCCACCCAATTCCCTAACCGTTTTTCCCATAGCCCTATTCACCCGTCGCCTAGCCCGGTGAATGGCCCTAAGAGAAGAGGCATCCCTCCACACAAGCCTAGGTAATATTTCTGACCACACCACTTGCGTGGTGGGCCATACTTCACGAAGCCTTCGCAGGTCTTCGCGTGCCTGGATGATCAGCGCCAGGCCTCCCAGTATGCACAGGTCATTGCCACCTAAGTGCAATACCAGCCACCTGGGTGCGGCCACAGGACGCTGCCCACCCAGACCCCTTTGGGCACGACTCCAGGAGCCGCCCCCCATATTGCCGGGCGCAGCCACAGAATGCTGACTGCCCAGCAACGCCGGTAGGAGACCCTCCCACCTCATACCTCTCCGGCCCATCCAGGTAACGTTGACCCACTGCCCCAGGGACAGGTGGGTCCCGATGGCGCTCCTGGCTGCCGCGCGGCCGGCCCAGAAAATCATGCTGTGGCCACACAGCAGCGCCGTCGGTTTCGTGTTAGCCTGGGGACCTGCAAGAGGACACACACAGAGAGAGGTTACCTAGCCTAAGCCCTGCCTAGGATCCTCAGCGGGCCTAACATAACCCAAATATGCCGCTGACCGCCAGCAGCCGATCTCCCGAATCCGATGGGCCGGGAAACCAGAAATAGCCGCGCTAGTGGCGGCGCCGATACGGAACGAATGCGTTCCATAACCGGCGGGATCCATGCCCACCTGGGCCATCGCCCTGGATACTAAAGCCCAAAACTGGAAACGGGTCAGAGGGGTACCATCCCAATGTCTAAACAGGTACCCCGGGCCCGACCCCTGAAGACCACAATAAAGCTGTAGCGCGGCCACCGGACACACCGACTGGTCGGTGGCCGCACTAAGTTGTATGGTAACCCCTCTGCGTAGCTGATCCGTCTTAGACCGCCTTACTACAAGGGAAACCCCCCCCCTTGTCTAAAGGCCAGATCAGCATACTGGAAGGCTCGGAGCGAGGTGTCAGCCTGAGACGAAGCCATGGCCTCGCTGACCCGAAGGGCCCCAAAGAACATGACACAGGCCGCTGCCCTAAAAAGACGGGCCTCGTACAATGAGGAACACAGACTGTCAAAAACCACATTGATTAAAGACAGCTGCTCCACCGTCAGAGCCTGACGAGTGTCACCTGGGGCCCCCGCTTGCTCCCTAAGCCAGCCTTCCAGCATCTTCCGGATGCGAAAGTCACCCGAAAGATCTGCAAACCCCCCCGCCTTGGACAGAAAGGCGAGGCCGGCTAACCGGGACCGGATCGTCCTAACCGACAGGCCACGCTGCCTGAGTTGGACGCAAAACTCGGCCAAATGCTCTACAGGGACAGGCCAACTAAGCTGGTAACCCCTGCCCTGCCTAAACTCCCCAAACTCCTTACCTGCACGCTGGTATGCCCTGAGGGTGCCGGGCGCTACAGACAAGGAGATTGCCCAGGATGCCTCGTCTCTCCACCACTCTGGATCCCCCCCAGACTCCAGAGGTGGCTGGGGAACGCTTCTGGCAACTCTCGGGCCCACGGGGCCAGGGTCCGAAACCTGGACAACTGACCACGGGACAAGGCATCAGCAACCCCGTTATCTAACCCGGGGACATGCTTAGCCAAAAACAATGCGTTTAGAGACAAGGACCTGTGCACAAAATGGCGGACAAGCCGCATGACCCTGTCGCTCTTTGAGGACAGGGCATTCACCACATGGACAACCGCTAGGTTGTCACACCAAAAGTGCACGGTCTTGTCCCTAAACTGCTCCCCCCAAAGCTCTAAGGCCACTATTAAGGGGAAGAGCTCCAGGAACGTCAGGTCCCTAACCAACGAAGAGGCACTCCATTCCGGAGGCCATGCCGACCAGCACCACTGGTCACCTAACACCACCCCGAAACCACAAGTCCCCGCGGCGTCAGAGCGGAGCTGCAACCCAGCTTCCAAGAGAAGCTCGTGCCTCCAGAAAGACAAACCATTAAACCTGACCAAGAAATCCTGCCACACGCCGAGGTCAGCCCTGACCCCTGCGCAAAGGCGGGTACGATGATGGGGCAAACGGAGCCCCTTCATCGCATCATACAACCTCCTGGAAAAAGCCCTTCCAGGAACAACTACCCGACAGGCAAAATTAAGAATGCCTGCCAGTTCCTGGAGCTGCCGTAGGGTCACCTTCCGGCAGCCCAGGACCTCATCAAGCTTCCGCTTAATCTTTACCAACTTCTCTAGGGGCAATCTAGAAGATTGCTCCTCTGAGTCCAATTCAATACCCAGAAAGGTAATCCTGGTGGCGGGGCCTTCGGTCTTCTCAGAGGCTAAAGGCACCCCTAATTGAGCACAAAGGGCTTCGAAGTCCCGCATCAAAGCAAAACATTGCTCTGAATGCGCAGGCCCCGCCAACAGGAAATCATCAAGGTAGTGAACGACCGTACCCAGACCACTTTGCCTCCTGAGCGCCCACTCCAAAAAGGTGCTAAAACTCTCGAAAAGCGAGCACGAGACAGAGCACCCCATGGGCAAAGCTCTGTCCACGTAATAACCCCCTTCGAAATGGAAGCCCAACAGCTCAAAGTCGTCTGGGTGTATGGGGAGGAGCCGGAATGCCGACTTAATGTCGCATTTACCCATAAGGGCTCCCACCCCACACTTCCTAACCATAGTCACGGCTGCATCAAAGGATGCATACCGGACTGAACACAACTCGTCAGGAATGAAATCATTCACTGACTCCCCTTTTGGAAAAGACAAATGGTGAATCAACCTAAATTCACCACTCGCCTTTTTGGGGACCACACCTAAGGGAGACACCCGAAGATTCGGGAAGGGCGGCTCCGAGAAGGGCCCGAGGACCCTGCCTTCGGCAACCTCCTTCCCAATCTTCTCCCTAACAATGTCTTCATGACCAACAACCGACCTAAGGTTGTCAGACATGAAGGCCTTCCTAACACCCTGGTAAGGGATCCTAAATCCCTCTGAAAAACCTAGCAAGAGAGCGGCCGCTCTCGAGCGAGGGTGGTAGTCACCCAACCAACCCTCAAGCACCACTAAATTAATTGGGCTGGGCCCCTTTTCCCCCAGCAGGTGGGGGAGGCTTTGGGAGACCCGAGCCTTTCTTTTCAATCCCCTTCTTGGGGCGGGGGCACACGGCTGCGGAATGGTTTCCCCCACAACTTCCGCAGGCGTGACGAAACCTGCAAATGGGACGGAAACACGCCCCCTTTGCAGCGAACTCGTGACACACTAAAGAGGCCCCTTTTCCAACGGCACCCGCCACGGCCTTGGCCGGCGCGGGCGTCGCGGGCTCCTCTTCCATAAAGTGACCGCTATCGGTCCTATCACAGCCCTCCTTCCCTGACATATGCGTGGCCTGGAACCACAGGTCCGGTACCACCATATCCCAAGGCAAGTAGGGGTCATGGGCAATACGCATCCTGAACCCCTTGTCGTAATGCCTCCATATGGTGCCCCCATATTCAAAATGGGCCCTCGCTATAAGGTCGATGTACTTCAGCAAGGCAGCGGCCCTACCCGGCTGCCTCTGAATTACCACCGACGCAAAGGTCAGAAAGGCATACAGCCACGAGCTGAAGCATTTCGTGACCTTTGTCTTTTTAACCTTCTCCCCAGGGACCACCTCCTTGTCCTGTTTAGGGACCTCCCTGTTCAAAATGGAGAAAAGATCAACGTACTCCCCCCGCCAGATTGCCTCCTTAACTGACGGGTGAAGATGGTACCCTAAAGGCGTCATGGGCAACCCACAAGGGATGGCCCCAGGCTTGATGCTGGCGAACGGGTCCCACACCGTGGTGGCCCCCGAGCCCAGCACCCCAAGCCCCGGTGGATACATGAACGGGACCGGTGGCATAATGGCCGGTGGAGGAGGGATCCAACCCCCCACCCCCGCCCCGGGTGGGACAGGAGCCCCCGACGCCCCCACTGGCGGAGCCGGCGGGGACCAGACCTGCCCACAGGTGCCTGCAGCAGTCCCCATGAAGCTGTTGCCACCCCCCAAAGCTGGCGGGATGAACCCGGGACCCTGGATGGGCAGGAGCGGTGATGTGCCTACATGTGGTGCAACCTCACCTGCCCCGTAAGGGGTAGAAGCCATCCACGGTGGGCCCATCCTGGTTGGGCCCTGGAACGATGACCACTGCCCAGGCTGGGCCATCTGCCCAGGGTGGCCCGTCTGCCCGGTGCTGCCCGTCTGCCCGGTGCCAGCCATCTGCACGTTGTGGGCCACTTGCCCTGCTGGGGCCGACTCCTCTTCGGGGTCTGCGCCCCATGCTGCGGTGGCAGCCGAGGAAAGCCCCTCCGGGCCTGCCCCCGACCGCCACCTCTCCAAATCGTCGAGCCGCTCCAGGACCCTGGCCCAGGAGAGAGAAGGGGACACCTTGGGTTGAGGGACTGTGGGCATAAACCCTACCACCCCTCCCCCCGGGATCCCCCCGGGGGGCCTTCCGCCGCAGCCCGAGCCTGGGCAGACGGCCTGGCAGCCCTCCTAGGCCGCACCACTGGTTGGGCCGGGAGGGCCTTAGCTGGCCGCTTCTTAGGGGCCATTACAGCAATGACAAATCTACTTTAAACAAGAAGGGATAGGGCAGGACAAAGCCCCCCCACCAACGGACCCTGCACCCCGTGGGCAAAGGCCTGCCTGAAGCAGCAGGCCTCCGCAGAGCAAAACCCTCTCAAGAGGCTAATCCCTCCTCCCAGTGGGCAACAAGGCCCGACACCAGGCCTTTATCTCAGGCCACAAGCCACCCAGAGACCACCGCGGGCCCGCGGGGCCTCCCAAAGGCAGCACCCCCCACCACCCAAAAACAGGCAATGAGGCTCCAAACCGGAGCGGAGTCCAGCCGATGCTGGCTCCGCTGATCGATGAAAGGCTCTTCGCTTAACCACAGGCCACAAAATGGCGCCTCGCACGAGGTCGCCACCTAAAATGGCCGCCGGAGCAGACGAACGAACGTCTGCTCTTCTGTGTAGTCCGGGCGAAAAGCCCCGGGCCTGCTCGCCCTTATATAGGGCAAGCAGGCCCCGCCCGGACCAATCAGGAGCCTGACCAATCAGGCCCCGATCTCCCGAGCGAAGTCTCGCATCGCGAGACTTCGCCCGGGATCCAAGATGGCGGCCGCCATGAGGGACCGTGTCTCCCGGTCCCTCCAGCAAAGCCTGCCAGCCGGGTAAGTCCGGCGCTGCCCTTTTCCAAATACAGGATTTTGCTTTAATCCCCTAATCCCATTCTTAATTATCGCAATGGTTAAATAGGCTACAGTATATATATTTATAACTAGCCCTGTCTCTAATGGGTGCCCTTCTCTCGTGATAACATCTCCCCCTTTTTTATGAATGTTCTCTTTTCTTATTGTCATTCCAGGGACAAAATTCAATATATAAAAAGCCTGGGATGGATTTCATATAGTAACAGTGGATCATGTTATGTCCTGAAGAAGTTGGGGAGTTTTCCCTCCAGTCCAACAAGGAAGTAAAGTAGGAAAATTCTGATTGGCTCCCTGTCAGATTGGCTCCCTATTTAAACCCTTTGCCTTTTGTATATCGTGCTGGAAGTTACTCCCTGTAACCCAATAAAGAGCTGAAGTCACTCCATCAGTGTCCTGTCTCTTCAGTATCAGAACTCAACAGATCCTCTATAAGAAATCCAGGACTTCCTTTTCTTTCTTGAAGCTTTAACAAATGCTAAATATTTAACAGGAGAGCTGATTAATTGATGGGTTTTTATATTACTTACTCCAAAGATTCAAAGTGGTTTACATTTCGAAGCAATGAAACAATTCAGCACAAAAATACAAATTTCATGAAATCAAATCCTTAACCTCCTATCTTTATGTCTCTTTCTCTCTGTGTGTGTTGCATTCAGAAAGTATTCAGATCCCATTCACTTTTGTCAATTTTGTTATGTTGCATTTGTTGAAATTCATTTTTTCTAAATTAATTCATTAATCTACACTTAGTACTTTATAATGACAAAGTGAAAACAGAATTTTAGAAATGTCTGTAAATTTATTAAATAGAAAAAAACTAAAATATCACATTGGCATTAGTATTGAGGCCCTTTAAAACAACATGGGGAATTTAGCTCTGGTGCTTCCCATTCCTCTTGATCGTTGCTGACACGTTTCTACACCTTGAATGGACTTGGCCTGAGGTAAATTAAATTGAATGGATGACTTGGAAAGGTACTACACCTCTCTATAGAAGGTGTCACACCTAACACTGTATACTGTAGATAGCAAAAGCCATGAAGTTAAAAAAAATTCTACTGCATTGAAGAGCACAGTGGCTGCCATAATTCTCAAATGGAAGAGGTTTGGTGCAACTAGGATTCTTCCAATAGCTGGCCACCTGGTGAAACTGAGCAATCGGGAGAGAAGTACCTTAATAAAAGAGGTGACGAAGAATCTGATGACCACTCTGAATGAGGTCCAGAGTTCCTGTGTGGACAGAGTTCCAAAAGGACAACCATCCACCAATCTGGACTGTATGGCAGAATGGCGAGATGGAAGCCTCTCCTCAGTGGATTAATCCTGCCCAATAGTGAAAAAATAATCCTAATGATTTTTTTAAAATCTTAATCTGGGTCAATATAATAATATGAAATATTGAGGTGATACCTTATTTATGGAATTTTAAAGCCTGTAAATTCAAGCCATATACGATGAAGAGATTGCTGCAACAATTTTTAAGAGTCATTTTCCTTTCTGAGATAACTTGGTTAGATTATCAATATTTTTTAAAAATGTACTGGAAGACTCCATCCTCTGCTTTAATCATTCTGATTTCCACCAGAAAATTGCTAGCCAGGATAAGATCAGAGATGATATAATGTTAGAAGGATAGAGAAATTTATTTCCAGGACCACTGAAATTACAACTCAGAAGGGATTATAGGGGTGTCAGTGAACAATGTAGTAGTATCTCACAAAACACCTTTACATCTGCATAAATAGATATTTTTTTAAAAAAATAACAAGTGATGTGTTTGTGATTTAGATCCAGATCACAGCACCGAAGGGGAGTTATTAATGATGTAGCTGTGATTCTGATGAAAATCCTGTCCAGCTTGCTGTTTACCACAGGTGAGAAATTGTTATTAGTTACCAATATTAATAACTTGCCCCCAGGCACAAATGACAGCTTAAAGTATTGGGGGATAAGGTAGGAAGATTGATAGCTTGGTTGCTAAGTAATTATACTCATCTTTTAAAATTCTTCCATGAGTAAGAATGGTTGAAATACATTGCTTTTCTATATGCTTCTTGTTTCTACTTTTGACATTCTGCCTAGAATTGCACTTTATGCATAATAGTAAGTTAACCGATTTTACTTATTTCTAGCCTATAGTGCTTAACATGTGACACATACAGATAGAATTTTATTTCTAACAGATAAGTGTCTTAATTAACCAAATACATGGGATGTACAGATGTACCACGTGGATATCAATTTCAGGCTATAAAATCTGCAGTTTAGGCTCACTATTGTGTATTATTCCATATCCTCACCAATATTGAACTCATGTTGTGTAACATTACAACCCAATCTAGACTGTGTTGTTTCCCTGTGTCATATATGTGGGTATATATGCATAATTTTGAATGTATTTATTTAGTTGCGTTTATGTTGTGTATATTGGCGATGGTGACCCTTTGAGAGCTATAGGCAATGAAATTCCATTTTAATATAAGTCGATTAATGTACATTCATACCGACAATAAAGTTATTCTAAGTCTAACCCTAACCCACTATTGTATGCTACTTAATTATGAATAAACGTCTGCAAAACATATCCATATTCTGTCTCTTTCTCTTTGAGGTCTCTCTTTTTGTATGTTTCGCTCAAACCTTCCCTGGGTGATGTTGTCTGCAGATCAACTAGATCACTGAAAATGCTGAAGGAATTAGAACACCTATGAAATAAATTCTGCTTCATCTTTTTTTGGGGGGGGGCCCAAGGGGAGTAGTGTCAATTCCTCTGATCCTATAGCAGCTTGTCCTCCAGCAAGTCAGGAACAGGTTCTGTCTTCCAAAATGCGTAATTGGCTGTGATCTCTTACATTAAAATGTTATATGGGTTGCAGCGGGGGTGGAATAGCTAGCTTGGGATGTATTGCAATGGATGGTGATCTTCACTGTCAAAAATATAATTAAGTCCACACAAAAACAGGATGGAATAAAATATATAACCACCTAGAGAATTGGATAAAATACAACAGAGAAAAATGCCAGTAGAGTTGCCGTTCACCCTGGAGGAGATCAGATATTTAAAAAGCCTATTAAACTATGCTCTAGTTAATCAAGTGTGTTCCTTGCCAAGGGCTATAATCAATGCCAGGTAATTCTAATGCATCCAGTGAAATGCCCCTTCCCAGCACTAAGAGGCATATGGGGTCTCAGGTGAGGAATATGTATGTGCAGATGAAATCCCCGGCCAGCTTAATGCACTGAAATTCAGCCTTCCTTTGCACATTTGCTCTCATTTTCAAGGAACAAAATTAATCAGATCCAATTATGGAAATAAATTATTGACACAGCAGATGTTATTGAAGATTAAAAAGTATTGACGAACAGCTTATTCAAAAAGATGGATATGCTTGTGGGAGGAAAGGAGCCTTCCAATATCACGTAGGTAGAATTTTGCAACAGGATTTGCTCACAACTGCTCGTTTCTAAATTTGGTGGCATAAAGGAAGGTGGAGCCCTTTCTTCGGAAGAACACAATAAAATACAATGCACAATGTACAAGATGTAATTGCCCCCAGAAGCGGAGTACAGACGCTGAGACATATTGTGGATTAAATAAGGGTCATTTTATTAAATTAACATAAATTTAAATAACGTAACTTTAAATATGTAAATTTAAATATTTAAATTCAACATAACTAAGGACCTGCAGAGGCCAAAACTAACGGGGTGGAAATTCCTACCAAAAATTTCCTTGGCAACATTGGGCAAAAACTCCTTGCTGAACCAGGTGAAGGTACCACCTTCACCTGGATCCAAGCCACGCTCCTTTGTCGTGTGGGAGGAGTTCACCCTCCAATCCCTGTGGGAAATTGGATCTGGTGATTCCCATGGACATCCTCTCTACAATCCTTGACGTTGTTCCAACCTCTAGTTCCTGGAGAGAAGCGGTCCATCACCCTTTAAAGGATGCCCAAAGGAGCATGCGCAGTCGCTTCTAATTGCCCATTTCCGCCCCTAACCTGCCAAACCCCAGTGACCAAAGGGAGGCCTATACTGACATCTAAGTGCGCCGCACCCCCTAACCAATCCAGTCCACAGTGTCAGTGTGGAATAGGCGGAAAAAACGGCCACATCTAAAGGGGAGGCCACAAAAAATTCCTATTCAGCCCCAAGGCGACCTCCTTAGGACACACTGTTAATAGCGGAAGGTGGGCGGGTGTTCGCTTCAACAGCCCAAAAAAGCAAGGAGGAGGTCCTGCTCGGATCGCCCTTAAATAGGGCGATCCAGGACCTCCCCCAGCGACCAGCAGGCGGCGCGCCGACCTGGTGCGCTGCCAAAAGCTGAACTTCCGGGTTTTTTACAACCCGGAAGTCCGGGGCTCAGAAGAGCCGCCTGCAGCCTCCCAGTGCTCCTGGGGCAATTTTGGCTGGCGGTTTAAGCCGCCGGTAGGGCATTTGGTGAAGGCAAAGCTGAAGGCAAATTTTGCCTCCTTCTCCTCTGTTCTTTTATGCTCTCTGTCTTTTCTATGAATGTCTGTGCATCAATCACACAAATAAATAAGTGAAAACAAGGCACCTCTGCAACCTAATGTAAAAGTCAAGCTTCTGGTCCTTCTTCATTCTTCTTTCATAAGAAAGGGCGAAGATCTGAAATCAAATGAGAAAAATGCAAATATCATGTGCCTCCGATTGGCAGTTAATGCCTAATACAGGACTGCCAAAAAGCAACAATCAAGTACGGTAAATATTTAGAAAGGAATGCCTGATATAAAGTGCAGATGAGTAATGAGTGAAAACTTTTCTGAGCTCTGGTAATAAACCTTTGGGAACACCAACCAGGCATTTTGTTGTTGTTATTGGTTGATTGTTTAATGCTGTCTGAAAGCTCAGCCAAATTGGGCACACGAGACCTTTCACACCCTGCTGCTATCACCAGTTTTTCTGCTGCTGATGTTGCTTTCTAAGTTTCTCCATTTCTTAAACTTGTCCTAAGAGCAGAGGGCAAAAAGGAAAGTGCTTTCAGTGACATTACAAAAGTCTTAGAAAAATATTAAGTCATTTGTTGCTTTCCCCCCCCACCACTTAGAGTAAGCAAGAAGAAGACAATAAAGGACATCCTTTGTGGAATGAAAGAGATCTTTTCTCATAAGAATGTTGTGGTTAGCTCTGGCCCAGCTCCTGCCCCAAGGACTGTGGATGTGGGGGAGATGTCCACATGCCGCAGGCCTGTTTTTCCCCCGGTGGAATCTGCTGATGAAGGCTCCTCTGACCAAGAAGACATGAGTGACAGGGAGGAGGAGAGTGTGGCAGACAGCTCAGAAGGAGATCAATTATCTAGCTCCTCCTTGGATTCAGAACAAGAGTTAATGATACAGCCACACATGCGGAGAGCGATGCATAGGCAACAACAACTGAGAGATTATTATCAAAGAAAATGAGGCCACCTGTGGTTGGGTGGGGCTGTGGTAATTAGTGAGGCTGCTATAAAGAGCAACTTGTGGGTTTGGCCATTGTGGAGGATTATCTGATCGTTGTGTTTTGTGACTGCTGTACTGACTTTGACTTTTTGTGTGCTGATTTTTCCCCGCTTTGAAACTAAACCAGAGCAAAGTGTGTTTCACTTTGTGAAAGAAGAAGGACTGTGAATTGCCTCACAGCTGCAAGCTAAGTATCACAGAACTGATAAGGGACTTGTACAAATTACCAGTTTGTTTGGAGACCAGTGCTCTTTGCTATACCAAAAGAGGGCTTGGTTTAAGTGAATTTTCATTATAAAGAACATTGTTTTGAATTTTCAAACATGTGTGTGTCTGAAATTTGTACCTGTGAATTTTTGGGAGGACTCTACCAGAGAGCCCGACAGAACAAAGAATATTGGCAAAACATAGCCTCAGATTCAATCCCTCTCAAATAAGGGGTGGGGAGCTGACAAACTATGGGCCAAGACATGGTGATGAAAATTCTGCTCCTTATATACTTGCATGTGACATCACAATGCAGGTACACTCACAAAGGTCACTTTGGCTTCAGAACTGATGCCAAGACTTTCATAAACCTTTATGACATCACCGTGGTTGGTCTTTCTTAGGGCCACTACTTATACCTGGGTTTCTGAAAGTCTGCTAAGTAGCAGTGAAGAAATACTCTCATTCTTGGCTCCCATTATCCAGATTTTTTGCAGCCCATGGAATAGCCATTTTTTTTTCTCTCTCAGAAGTGAGGAAATACCAAAACAGAGCCTGAAATGACCATCAGTAAGGTAACTGTAGCTACTGTATTTTTCAGAGTATAAGACACACATTTCTCTCGCTTTAAGCTGAAAATTTGGGTGGGTGCATCTTATACTCCAAATGTAGCTGTTATTAAGCTTTTTTCCAGCCTTACTGAGCTGCTAATGAGTGAAGAAATCTCCCTTGCTTTACTAGCAAGGTGATCTTCCCTTTGACTGATTTTTTCACTGTTTCTCTCTCTGAAGAGAGAGAGGAGTGAAGTGTTTTAGAAACTCTCTTTTATCCCCACCAGGGATAAAACGCAGGTACATGTGCTCAAAACTAGCAAACTAATGTGCTGAAGCTGACCAGACTAAGGATTAGCCAGATGAATACCTGGTAGGCAGATTATTTTTTCTCTATTTTCGTCCCCAAAATCTAAGGTGATGGATTTGTGGGTATGGGAATGAGGGATGAACGGGTAGAGAACTGTAGGAAAAGTTAGTTTCAGGTTGCCTACAGTTTGTGGCTAATATGACTCTTAATAAATTGGAACTTGGAAGAAGGCTAAGGGTTGGACTCTGATTTATTTCTTGGATGTTAATTGGAACGCTGACAGTAGCTTTGTTGGAAAAGTGGGGGGAGCTATCATGTATATCTATTTTCAAATTCAGCAAAAAAACATGTGAGATATACATATATAAATATATATATATATATATATATATATATATATATATATATATATATATATATATATATATGACGGTCTTGGTATATTCGGGTTTCTTCCCGTGTAGGATCCTACACGGGAAGAAACCCGAATATACCAAGACCGTCATACCTGTACCCATGAAAATCTACGAAAACACACACACACACACACATATATATATATGACGGTCTTGGTATATTCGGGTTTCTTCCTGTGTAGTATTTTGAAATTTCTGGTGACGTTTCGACGAGGTCTCACTCGTCATCTTCAGGCTGGTGTTTCTGTCCTTGTTCTAGAACAAGGACAGAAACACCAGCCTGAAGATGACGAGTGGGACCTCATCGAAACGTTGCCAGAAATTTCCAAATCCTACATGGGAAGAAACCCGAATATAACAAGACTGTGGAGTCTGCGGAGTCTGCGGAGAGGGGCGGCATACAAATCTAAATAAATAAATAAATAAATAAATAAATAATACCGTCATACCTGTACCCATGAAAATCTATGAAAACATATATAGATCTATCCTAGTCTCCCTTAATTTTCAAATTCAGCAAAAACAACAACAGCAACAACATTTGATACACACATATATATATATATTAATGGTTGTGTTTACTCCCAATAGTCTTGTTTTGATTTGGTCTAAGTTTTAAATTGTAAAGCCACAGGAGCCATATAAATGAAACCTGAAAACAGTAAAACTAAGAAGGAAAGCTGAAACTAAATGCAAAAATGAGTGGATTTAGAAATCAGATTCTAATTAATGAAGCAAATATTAGAGGAAAACAAATGAAACCTGTGGAATTAATTATTCAAAACAATTAGAGGCTTCCTACTGCCCTTCCTCCACATCTTATTGCCTGGATTTTTGTTTGTTTTGTTTTGTCTACTCCGCAATGCTTCTTGAAGAGAGGAATTCAAAGGCCATCTTTGGGTGGGTGGGGTTTAATGCAAGCATTCCCAGGTTTGTCAGTTTCTGTATCCATGGGATGGAAAGGTGGAAAGGCAAGGAGGAGAATCTGAAAAAAAATCAAATGCGGAAAATCATCCAGATAGAGAATTTCAATGCATGAAGGATTGCATTGCACTCTGTGTATTGTGCAGCTGTTGGGGGGGTGTTGTGTTGATCCCCCCAAATATCCCATATCTTAATTTGCAGCATAGTCCTCTCCATACCCATTTAAATATAAATTTGTTGAGTTCAATAGAGAATATAGTTGCCAGCACTTACCTTTCGCTACCCGATCGGTCCCGGAGGAACAAGAAAGTCCAGTTGCTTCCTGAAAAAATACCTTTGGGACAACTATGACATGAATGACTGAGAAACTCTACAGACACACACGCACACACATCTCTATATCTGAGTGTAGAGATGCATTGCACTTTCCAAATTTTACTCATGGCTATGTCTCATACACTTTTGTATCTGAACACTTTCTCTGGCATACTTAAACTAATCTTTCCATTTAATTCTGTTATCTTTCTCTTGGTATAAGGTTTATAAGGTCTATGGCATTTTAGAAAATGTAAGACTCAAGTGTAGTCTGTCTGTCTAGTTTTGTCTGTCTGTCCGTCTGTCTGTCTGTCTATCATCTATCTATCTATCTATCTATCTATCTATCTATCTATCTATCTATCTATCTATCTATCTATCTATCTATCTATCACTATTTGGTGTTGTTTATGACCTATAAAGCCCTTCATGGCACCAGACCAGATTACCTCAGGGACCGCCTTCTGCTTCATGAATCCCAGCGACCAGTTAGGTCCCACAGAGTGGTTCTTCTCCAGGTCCCGTCAACCAAACAATGTCGCTTGGCGGGACCCAGGGGAAGAGCCTTCTCTGTGGCGGCCCCGGCCCTCTGGAACCAACTCCCCCCAGAGATTAGAATTGCCCCCACCCTCCTTGCCTTTCTTAAGCTACTTAAAACCCACCTCTGCCACTAGGCGTGAGGGAACTGAGATACACTTTCCCCCTAGGCCTTTAAAATTTTATGCATGGTATGTCTGTATGTGTGATTGGTTTTTATATAATGGGTTTTAACTGTTTTTAGTATTGGATTATACTGTTTCGTTACTGTTGTTAGCCGCCCCGAGTCTACGGAGAGGGGCGGCATACAAATCCAATAAATAATAATAATAAAATAATAAATAATATTTCTCCAATTACAAAACCAGTCTTATCAATTTCATATTCTCATATTCATATTTCATATTCTCTGAGCAGTTTTCATCATTCTTTTCTTGGATACTAATATTTATAATGTTCTTTTTGATCCCAAACTTCAATATTTCATTCCTGTTCCTCTACTAATCCCATACAAAATACCCCTCACTTTACTTTCACAGTAACATTTCATCATTTTTGCTATTAATTCCATCACTCTGCTGGAAGTTTCTTCTTCACCTTTTCTAGTTATTTCCAGAATTTTGTTTTTACTTCCTTCAAAATCACTTGGCATTTCTCTGCTGCTTAATTTCAACCATTCTCTGCTCTTTCAGTACAGTTTTGGCAATATTTTTTCTCACTGTATCTTTCATCCTCATTTTTGCAAAATTTTCTTATATCTGTTATTCTCATCCACAATCCTTTTCACTTCACTATTCTACTAAACATCATAGATTTTCATACATTCCCTCAATGTAACCCTACACACATCTGTTCCAAGCAGCCTCCATTTCCCTTACTCCCTAATATAATTTATTTATTTGTTTATTTGTTGCATTTATATGCAACTCACTCTGAAATGGAATCTATTCCCATTCATGCTACTGGAGGATTAATCACTCTACCAATACCTTTTTCTAAAAATGACTTATATCTTCTCTTCCTTTACTTATTCCATGTCCATTTCCCCAAGTATGAATATTGATCAATTAAAATTATATTCTGTATAGATGTTCTCATCAGTCTTGTATAATTCACTAAGAACACTGTAGCTTTGAGCTGCTCCTGCATTCATACAGGCTTAACCAGTTTAAGATAAATCTGTCTAAACTAAGCTTTTTGGCATCAGCTTGCAAAAAATTGACTCTAAATGGCTGATTCCTCTCTCTTCTCACTGGATAGATGCCCTGTTGCTATATCTTCCCAACTTACCACTCTAGTAAAGTAGTGGTCAAACATTTTTTTTATTATGGGTATGGTTTTATTGCATACATGTATGCAGGGCTGGGCAGCAGGCAGGACAGGGCGGAATGCAGTTCCACCGGCGGAAATGAAGTTGCGTGTGCAGCTCCAGCTGATTGGCAGCAGTGACTTCCTGGATTACCGGTCTCAGCTTGGCTCTCCTTTTTCCCCCTGCTGCTGCATCTGTGCTCCTTGCTTTTTTCCTCTTTCCTCCTTCCTGGCCTTGGATGAACTTCCCTCTCACTTGCCCGGCTCCCCTTCAGCCTCACGCAGCCAGGTGCAAGCAGAAGGCATGGAAGCAGTGCTGGCAGCATTTATGGCAGCACCTGTTCACCTAGCTACCCAGCCTGAGGTGGGGGGGCAACCCAATAAGGAGACCACGGGAAACGCAAAGCAAATTGTCACTCCAGCAAGCGACATTGGTAAGGTTGTAAGTGAAGGACTTAATAGTTCACTTGAACGATGATAATCATTCAAGCCACTCCCACCTGGTCACATAGCCAGCAAGCCACTCCTACCCTGTCACATGACCATTAAGCCACACCCACAAAGTGAGCCGCACCCACAGCGTGGCAGTAAATGGCTGCCCATTACTACATATATGCATGTATAGGTTTGGGTGCGTGTATATGTATGTCCATTGTTATCAAATTTAGACATGCATGCATGCAGAGGAAGACCTATGCTTAATTCTCCCTTCCAGAATTATCAAATTAAAAAAGCAGCTAGAATTTTTGCAGTGTATGTCTAGCATTCTGAATTCCAGCAATAATAAAGCTTTGTTGATTTGAAATGTTAAATGTCCACCCACTCACACAGATTCTCACCCATGTGTCACAGCATATGTCGGCCTGAGAAAAGGGGGGGGGAAATCCTGCCTGGAGCAAATATCCTCTGCCAGGCCTTTGTTTTTGACTTTTTAAAATAGTTTGCTGAATGCTAGGCAGGTATTTGCCACACACTGTGCTAATTAATGTATTTTCACTTATTTATTTCTGTCAGTTTTCTTTTTTCACAGGTATTTTCTTCTTCTCTCCATTTCTCCTGGGAATGCATATGCAGGTTGCTCCAATTCAGATAATAGGGTTATTAAGCATTTTATTGCTTTTCTTCGGAGAGGGGCAGCATACAAATCTAATAAGTTATTGTTATTGTTATTGTTATTGTTGTTGTTGTTGTCGTCGTTGTCGTTGTCGTTGTCGTTGTCGTTGTTGTTATTTTCTCTTTAAAAAAAACCTGACACAAGCCATTTTAGAGAAATCTGTTTGAACACAAATACATAAAGTTAAACCGTGTGTTTATGTGTGAGTGTAGTGAAATTATGTGTGTTTCACAGAGCAACATTCCTGCCATTGTGCAGCATCCAATCAAAACAGCCAGAATTTGGCAGGAACTAAATGAACTACACCATGCAAAATAGAACGGGGTTTGAATGAATACAAGTCAGAAAACACTTTCGACTCCTAGTAGGTGAAACTAGTAGATCAGAGCTAGGTAGATGACACTGTCTTTTTTTATCCACCAGAAACTGCTTGATGGGGCAGTGCACGTAAGATCTAATTTTCTTGCTTTCATAAAAAAGAAAATAAATCCAATTGTTGTACAAGGCCACTTATATTTACATCTGTCTTGCTCTTCTCCTTTCTCTTTGACACAGATATTTATTTTCTCCTTTATTTCAGCTAATTATCTTTTTTATTCCATTGATATCCCAAATTGCAATCTTCCTATTGTAAGTAATATACAGATCTGAATGGGGAAAAAGACACTGGATTCACAGAAGTTGCTTGGAAAGAGGTTTAATGGTGGACAGGAGCACATGGCTTGAGTTCTTGAACAGAAAAGGTAGACCACATGCTTCCAGATGTTGGGTGAAGAGAAAAAAAAGTTGCCGAGAGTCCCTGAGTTTTTATAATCTCTGCTGGGCCCAACCTCACAATTTCTTGTTCCTGTATAAGAAATGCACTCGGATTGATGGTCAGACCCCCAGGGGCCATGCAGGGGCAGCTCTGTAGGCTGTGGTTTTGAAGTTCACATTTGGTGGACCCTTGCTGGGTGATGGTGTAATGAAAGGGCTTTAGGCAATTTCTAATATGGTTCTGTCTGTAGGAGGTAGATCTTCGTTATGGAGAATAGACTAGTACAGGCTATTAAGAAAGGTGGTGGGAAAGAGTGACTTGGGCCATTCTCTGATGGTACATTGACAAAGATCGGGGGGGCTATTAAGAGTGAGTCTTTTTTTTTTTCAAGAAGAAAAATCAAGAAGAATCAGAATTTTATGAGGTTTGGCAAAAGGTATACATCTGGTGGGATACAAAGAAACAAAGATAACCTTATTTTTATACTATTTTAAATATATTTCTATCTAGTAGTTATATTGTATTAGACAGTGATTATTTACAATATAAAGATAAACTCCTTCTTTCTTCTTCTACCATTTTTCTTTCTTTTTATTCATAGTTCACTTTCTTTTATTTTTCCCCCCTTTTTTATTAATTTTCATAAAATAAACAGACACACATACAAACACTAAACATAAAGTGGGGGTGTATTTCCCCCGCTTCTTTTGAAAGTGTACATTCAAGTACAGAAAAAGAATACATAATTGAATATATGTTAAATGTTAAAAGGTTTAGTAAATTTGAGTTAAAGTTTTACAAATCTTGAATACAATATGAATATTAGGTAAAATTAGTATAGAATAGTCATCAAAAAAAATATACCTTTAATATAATCTTAATTACTATAGTAAGGGCAGCGCCGGACTTACCCGGCAGGCAGGCTTTGCTGGAGGGACCGGGAGACACGGTCCCTCATGGCGGCCGCCATCTTGGATCCCGGGCGAAGTCTCGCGATGCGAGACTTCGCTCGGGAGAGCAGGGCCTGATTGGCTGAGGCCCTGATTGGTCCGGGCGGGGCCTGCTTGCCCTATATAAGGGCGAGCAGGCCCGAGGCTCTTCCTTTTCGCCCGGACCGATCTACCGAGCAGACACCCGCCCGCCCTCCACTATTTTGCAGTGTGCTTCGGGGTCGCCCTTAGGGGGCCGAATGGGAATTTTTTGCAGTTCTGCCTCTTAGCTGGGCTGTTTTTCGCCCATTCCACACTGGGGTGATGGCTGTGCGGTTAGGGGGTGCTTGCATTAATTAGGTTAATTGGCTTACCTTTGGTCATTTGGGTAGGCAGGTTAGGGGCGGAAAATTGGGTGGTTTAGCAACCGCGCGTTCTCCCTTGGGCATCTTTGGGGATGATTGACAGGTTCTCCGCAAGCTCATGGAGGGAGTTTCTGCCTGAGCAGCTGGGGGGAACCTGTCTTTGGGTCCTACACCTTTAATTCCCCGATTCGGGTTAGCCGGTGGGACCCCCCTCATGCACAGCATGGCAGAAAAGGTCACAGGTGACGGCCTGGCCCTCACCTGGACCTTGCATCGAGATACGCCCATGAGTTGCCCAGGAATGTTTGCTGGCATACGTCATTTCCGCCCCGGAAGTATTTGTTTGACCCTGCAGGTCCAGTTCCGGGTCATAGTTGTTTATGCTAATTTATGCAAAAATATTTGAATAAATTATGCAAATTTATGTTAATAAAAATGACCCAATTTTAAATCCAGCTCTGGTGTCCGTGTCGTTACTCCGTCTCTCCAGCAAAATGCCATATTCATCAAACAAAACATTTAAACTAATTTCAACTATTATACATATATAGACCAAAGTTCTTAATATGTTACTTATACTTATACCTATACATAAACTACTATGTCATAATCATCAAAAAATGCATTTAAGCTAGTATTGATATTGTTATCACCTAAGTAAAAACAAATACAAAAAGTTAACTAGAAATAAGTGTGTATATCTTATTTTTTCTTATCTATCCATTTATAAACATTGTTCCATGTTTCATAAAATTTAGTATCTTCTTGATCATTTAATCTTCTTGTCATCATGTCCATTTCAGCGTAATCTAGTATTTTAGCTATAACCTCTTCTTCCTTGGGGATTTCCTCCCCTTTCCAATTTTGCGCATATATTATTCTAGCCGCAGTTAATATGTGTATAATTAAGTAAAGAATTTCTTTCTTATAGGTCTGATTGGTAACTCCTAATAAGTAAAATTCCGGGGTATTATCTATATCTTGCTTTATTATTTCTTTTAATATTTTCTCAATCATCTTTCAATATATTTTAGCTTTGCCACATGTCCACCATTGATGGTAATAGGTTCCTATATCCTTCTTACATTTCCAGCATAATGGGGATGTTTTGGGAAACATTTTTGCTATCCTATTTGGTGGGAGATGCCATCTGTAGAACATTTTGATTTGGTTTTCTTTTAATGAAACTGATTTGGTCATTTTCCAGTTATTAATCCAAACTTTCTCCCATGTATCTATGTCTATTTCCTTACCAATATTTCTACACCATCTTATCATAGTATCTTTTAAAGTCAACTCTATATTTTTATGAGCGATAAGAAATTTATATATTTTCCCTATCATTTTTATTGAATTGATAGTAATTAGATTGCTTAAAAGATTCTTACTTTTATTAAAAATATAAAGAGTTTTATCCTTCTGGTATCTAGATCGAATCTGAGCATAATGCCACCAGTCTATTATTATCCCTTCTTCTTGTAATTTAATCCTAGATTTTAGCTTCATCTGGTCATTTAATAATTCTTTATATCTATAAGTTATTTTCTTGTCTTTTATAGACTTTGGATGCGTTATTGCTTCTAGGGGAGCTAGCCATTCTGGGATATTTAAAAAGTGATTTTTCTTTATGTCTTTCCAAACTTCTAGTAGATACTTCCTTAATGTATGCCTTTTAAAATATGAATGATTTTTTTCCTTATTGTACCATACAAATGCGTGCCATCCAAGCATAAGATCATGTCCTTCTAAGTTAAGTATTCTTTTGTTCTCTAGAGTTATCCACTCTCTAAGCCATGTTAATGCGACAGCCTGATAGTATAATTTCCAATTTGGAAGGCCAAATCCTCCTCTTTCTTTGATATCTTCTAAGCAGTTCATTTTTATCCTTGCTTTTTTCCCTTGCCATATGAATTTTTTAACTAGGTTTGTTAAAGTTTTAAAAAAAATTCCCCCTGGATTTATTGGAATTACCTGGAAGAGAAATAAAACCTTGGGTAAAATATTCATCTTAATTGTTGCAATTCTTCCTAAGAATGATATTTTCAAATTATTCCACATTGCTAAGTCTTTTTTAATTTCTGTTAATAATTTTGTATAATTATCATTTTTTAATGTTATTGTTTTCGCTGTTAAATTTATTCCTAAGTATTTTACTTTTTTTACAGTCTTTATTCCAGAGATGCTTTCTAGTTTAGTTTCTTGTGTTTTGTTCATATTTTTAGTCAAAAAATGTGTTTTGCTTTTGTTTATCTTTAAACCTGCTACCTTTCCATATTGTTCAATAGCTTGCAATAAAGTAGGAACTGTTATTATCGGTTCTTCAATTATGAACGTTAAGTCATCTGCAAAGGCTTGGACTTTATAAGTTTCATCTCCTATAGTTAAACCTTTTATTTTAGGATCCGCTCTTATTTTAATTAATAGAGTTTCAAGAATCATGATAAATAACAATGGTGATATAGGGCAACCTTGACGAACTCCCTTATTTATATCAAGTGTTGGTAATTGATTGTTGTTCAATATTATGTTAGTTGTTTGTTTTGAATATATAGTATCTATTAAGTTAACAAATTTTGGGCCAAATCTCATTTTATTTAGTTGCATTTTTATGAATATCCAATTGACGTTATCAAAGGCCTTTTGAGCGTCTAGAAACATTAAAGATGCTGTCTTGCCTGGATATTGTTCATAATACTCTAATGTATTTATTACTGTTCTAAGATTGTTTTTAATTTGTCTCCCTGGTAGAAACCCATTTTGATCTTGGTGTATTATTCCATTTATAACTCTTTTGAGTCTGTCTGCATAAATGGCGATAAATATCTTATAATCTACATTTAGTAATGATATGGGCCTATAGTTTTTAATTTTTTCTGGGTCTGTGCCCTGTTTATGTATTAAAGTTGTCAGTGATTCTGACCAAGATTTAGGAATTTTACCCTCAAGTCTACATAGAATGAAGGTTTCTAACATATGGCTTCTTATTGTTTCATTTTCTATCTTGTACCATTCTGCCGGTATGGCGTCTGGGCCTGTGGCCTTGTTGCTTTTCTGTTTTTTAATTGTTGTTAGGAGTTCTTCCATTGTTATTGGTCCATCCATGGTGGCCTGTTGGTCTTCTGTTATTTGTGGTAATTTTGAAGCTTGTAAATAGTTAAAGACTTCATCTTCACTAACATTATCTTTGGCATATAGATCTTTATAAAAATTATACACAATGTCTGCCTTTCCTTCTGTATCATATTTTATTGTACCATCTTTGTCTTCTAGTTTTTTAATTAATTTTGATTGGCGCTGTTTTCTAAGTTTATATGCTAACCATCTGCCTGGTTTATTTGCATGTTCAAAGTAGTGTTGCTTTGCTCTTTTAATTTTTTCAGTTATTTGGTTTTGTTCTATAATTCTAATTTTATGTTTAATTACATTTATTTCTGTTTTTAAGTCTCTGTTCTTAATGTGTTGCTGTGATAAAAGTTCTAATTGTTTCAATTCATTTATTAATTGTGCATACTTTAATTTATTTTCCTTGTTATATTTTGCAGTATAAGATATTGTTAATCCTCTTATATAAGCTTTAGCTGTATCCCATAAGTTCTGTGGGGTAGTTTCTGAAGTTTTGTTGATTTCAAAAAATATTTTTAATTCCTTTTCGATCCAATTCTTATATTTCTTATCATTCAATATATTTCTATTCATCCGCCAATTATTCTGTTTGTTATTCATTCTCATAGAAACCACTATTGGATTGTGGTCGGCCCACGTATTAGCATCTATCTCTACATCTCTTATTTGTTCTGCAACCGTTTTTGGTGCCCATACCATGTCTATTCTTGTCCATATTTTGTGGGGGTTAGAGTAGTTCACTTTAAGTTACAATTTTAAAATTTCTATATATTTTTAAATGTCTTAGATGTGTTTCTACTTATTATCTTATAATTGATATATCTAAGTATTTTGTAAACAATGATAGAGTTAGTTTTTTTCTCTCTCTTTTTTACTTATTACAAATATAATGATGACTTCTACTTTGAGAGGAGCAAATGTTGCTCCACTAAATGTTATATGTAATGTATGTTTTGTCTGTCTTTGCAATTTAATAAAAAATATATTTTAAAAAAAAGAGTGAGTCTTTTTCTGTCTAAAAGTATGTTTCCAGGGATATTCTATATAATATTCTGCCTTGTTAATATTCCCTAGGACAGTGATGGCGACCCTATGGCACGGGTGCCACAGTGTGGCACACGAAGCCATATCTACTGGCACAGGAGCCATTGCCCTAGCTCAGCTCCAACGTGCATGTGTGTGCCAGCCAGCTGATTTTTAGCTCACGCAGAGGTTCTGGAGGGCATTTTTGGCTTCCAGAGAGACTCCAGAGGGGGATGGGGGAGGGCATTTTTACCCTCCTCTGGCTCTAGGGAAGCCTTTGGAATCTGGGAAGGGTGAAACACGAGTTTACTGGGCCTGCCAGAAGTTGGGAAACAGGCCATTTCAGACCTCCAGAGGGCCTCCAGGAGGCGAGGGAAGCAGTTTACATCCTCCCCAGGTTTTGAATTATGGGTGTGGGCACTCACGCATGGGCAATAGCATATGTGCATGCTCTTTTGGAACCCGAGGGGAAAAAAAGGTTCGCTATCACTGCCCTAGGATATTTTATTTTAATAGGAGATGCGTGGATGCTAAATTCCTACATTCCATATCACCAAATAATTTTAATTGATCTCAGGCCTCCAGTGGTGAATTGCTGCATCTGTACAATGTTTTAATTAAGATAGAGATGGAATAAACTACACCTACCTCTGTGTCGCAACCTATCTAACAGTACGGTCAGGCCCAATTAATTCTGGAACATTTTGACCAGTATATCCAAAATACAAATGATATCCAGTGTTGTCTTTAGCATGTTCAGGCTATTCAATACAAGCTAGGATCTCATCAGTGGTGGGTTTCTACCGGCTTACAACTGGTTTGCTGCATGCATGCTTCGTTGCTCATACATGCACAGTTCAAAGGAAATAGAACTTCCATGTTGCAAACTGTTGTGTTTGGGCCTGGGCCAGCCATTGCTCCCACAGATGGGAGAGATGTGGCACAAAGTGAATGTGAAAGCCTGGCTGACAGCCAGGGAGATGTGGCAGACAGCCAGGAAGATGTGGCAGACAGCCAGGAGGATTCAGCAGACAGCCCAGGGGATTTGGCCTGCAGTGCCTCAGACAGTCTGTCCTCGCTCAGTTCGTCTGCAGATCAATGCATTGATTTACGTAGCCGAAGAGCTATGCAAAGAACGGATCGCTTTAAGGAGTATTACAAATCATGATAGGAGCACCTGGGTTGGGTGTGGTTCCCTTAATGAGGACTAAAGGGATAAAAAGGGAACAAGGGCCAAGGCAAACTGTGGCTGTTTATCTGTGTTGTTTTGTGGTTCCTGCTTCGAAGTTTCTGTGCTGTTGGAGTTTTCAACCCAGCTTTGTCAGACAAGTGGGAGGTGAAAACTCTGGGACTCTGCTGTTTGCTTCAAAGATTCAAAAGGACTCCTGAAATGTCTTTGTTCATTCCAGGTTGTCTTTGTTTGTTTGTTTTTCCCTGTGGTTTTTTTGTATGCGGCTGAAGTAAGCCTTGCATTGTTTTCGGACCTTAAGAACTGGGTTTTTTTTGAGTAAGCTATTTTTGTTTATCTAATACAAGTTTGCTGATTAGCAGAGCACGTGTGTGTTTGATTTCTTTTCACTGGACTATTACGCATTGCTGAGCCAGTCAGGCAGAACATAAACTAGGCAAGGAGCAAGGAAAACAGCTGCGGAGTGACAATTCAATCTACTGTCCCTGATCATCTGGGCTTCAGAAGCAGAGATAAAGATCAGTATAACCCAGGGGTGGGTGGGCTGATGGGCTAACTTTCCCAGAAACAGAGAACTGGTGCGCTCTTGGCTTGAAGTCAGAGCTAACGGTTTAAGTGAATCATATGAACTGGTAGCAACTGGATCGTATCTAGACAACAACTTGACAATATTACATCATCCTGAACACCATCACTCTACTAAACAAATAATTCCCTCAACATTGTCAGAGTTTTTACTAAATATGCACTTCTATTTCTATTAGTTTTTCTCATCATTCCTATCATCTATTTCCTCCCACTTAGGAGTGTATGACTGTAACTTGTTGCTTGTATCCTAGGATTTTTTATTAATATTGATTGTTTCTTCATTGCTTATTTGGCCCCCATGACAATTAAGCATTGTACCAAATGATTCTTGACAAATGTATCTTTTTCTTTTATGTACACTGAGAGCATATGCACCAAGACAAATCCCTTGTGTGTCCAATCATATTTGGTCAATAAAAATTCTATTCTATTCTGTTCTATCCTGCAGTGGTCTAATGCTCTCAGGATGTATTTCTTTAAAAATCTTTCAGATTTTTTAATTGCTGGAAGATACAATCAATCTCCCCATTGCCTCAGCAACCTGTTGACCTGGCTCCTGAGTTCCCAACCTAGGAGGGAGCTTAACTGCTTGTCTCAGAAGATTAACCTAAATACATTGAAAGCAGTGCTATTACATTATGGCTTGTTCATTATGCTTTCCTGCAAAGGTCAGAGGAGCGAAAGATCATTTAAATGTCACTGTGAATTAGATGACTAAAACCGGTAGGAATTGTTGACAGAGAGATCCATGGATGACTGTAAACTTCAAAGAAAAATTCTCCTGCATTTTTTCTGTCAGTACTCATTCAACTTCATAAAAGTGAATTTTCTTTTGATCTTTTCTTCCCCAAAGGGGGTGGAAAATGGAATTTTGGACAAATTCTCGTGAGTGAAATGTGGTGCTCTTGCCTTATTTAATTGTGTGGTGCTGTGAAGAAACATTATTATAAAAATAAATCTCTCCAATTATCATCAACCTCTGTGGCTTTCTTGTATTTCAGTTAAATTAAGAGGAAACATATTTCATTATGGACTCTCTTGATCCTAACTAACAAAATGGTAAAATACGGGTTGGCCAATACATCTATTAGGTGGATTCATATTTGGCTGAATTATTGCATTTGTACATGGTTCTACCTCACTTTGGACAGTTTTAGCATGTGGAACATGATAGGACTCTATCTAGTGACCAATATTTTTATTAATAAAATGGCGGGAAGAGATTGAGCAGATGACTACCAAGTTTTTATGATATAGAAGTAGAAATTATGGCTAACATTTTAGAAGAGAAAGAAAATGGAAAAGGTCGTGACAGGCTTGAATAAACTAAATGAAATTTAACATAGAGTATACCTACATTTGGAAAAACAAGGAAAGATTGAAATATCAAATATGCACACTTGGCTTGACATGCATACAACAAAGATTTGGGTATTTTAGTAAGTTATAAGTGGAACCTGTGCTAAAAGGTAAATGCTATTTTGGGCTCTCTTTAAAAGGAACATTGGGTGCTGACTAGAGTGAATAATTGTTCCACTCTCATCAACCTCAGTCCAGTTGTGTCTAATTCAGCAGTAGGTTGCTCCCAGTTTGACCTAGTTTGGTGAGCAGGTAGCGGTGGCAGGGGGAGGCTCCGGCCATCCACTTGGAATGCTTCTGCTCATGTGCAGAAGCATCGCGAACCAGTAGCAATGGGATTTACAATCCACTACTGGTCTAATTCCATTGACAGATAAAATGAGTTCAGAGGAGGGCTATTGAAAGTGCTGAAAACTTTGTCTTTTACAGAATAGTTAAAGAACTAGTGTTTTTTTAGATTGCAGAAGAGTGGGAGGACTGATGATAGCAGAATGTAAATATTTAAATATCTAACATATAGAGAAGTGAGACAGCTACCAAAAAGTGTAAAATACAGGAAGGAGATTCAAATGAAATATTACAAAAAAATTCCTGATGGTAAAAGCTGTTAACCAATAGAATAGTGGCCTCATGGAGCAGTATGTTTTCCTTCATTGGTGGTCTTCAAACGAAGGCTGGGTAGCATCTATTTGAACTGGTTTAGCAGATCCTGAATTAATGATAATAATTAACAACAACAACAACGAGTTAGAAGAGACCTTGGAGGTCTTCTAGTCCAACCCACTGCTTAGGCAGGAAACCCTACACTACTTCAGACAGATGTTTATCCAACATCTTCTTAAAAACTTTCAGTGTTGGAGCATTCACAACTTCTGGAGGCAAGCTGTTCCACTAATTAATTGTTCTAACTGTCAAGAAATTTCTCTTTAGTTCTAAGTTGCGTCTCTCCTTGTTTAGTTTCCACCCATTGCTTCTTGTTCTGTCCTCAGGTGTTTTGGAGAATAGTTTGACTCCCTCTTCTTTGTGGCAACCCCTGAGATATTGGAACACTACTATCATGTCTCCCCTGGTCCTTCTCCTCATCAAACTAGCCATGCCCAGTTCCTGCAACCGTTCTTTATATGTTTTAGCCTCTAGTCCCCTAATCATCTTTGTTGCTCTTCTCTGCACTTTTAATTATTTGCACAATTAAGCAAAAGATAAACTAGATAACCTAAAAAAAAAAAGATACTTTCAAATGTTCAGATTTGAGCTTCTGTGATTTCTGTCCAGCGCATTTTTTTTTAAAGAATTGGAAATGTTGATATTCAGGAGTCTTTAGGATGATGAAATAGAGGTATAACAGAAAACTACAGTAACTAACAATACAGTAAGGGTAGAAACAACACGTTCTCCCTGAAGGTTGATAATTTGATGGCCTGAACAAAAAAGAAGGGTTACTTGAGATAAAAGTTCAGCAGGGCCAGCAGCAAGGCAAAGCAAAAGGAACTGTTAAGTCCTAGTATGGACTGTAAAAGGTTGAAAATAAAGCCACTTAAGCTTCCAACATGCAGCAGTTAGTACTGATATATGGAGCCCTCAATCAAAAATTCAACATTAGTTCTTCCTGGCATTTCACCAGTGTGTATCTCTGGCTTTTTACAAATGCAGTGGAGGGGAAGGAAGGTCAAAGCGGCTCATGTGAACATGCCCTGTTATATAGGTATCATTTGCCATATTGTAGATTTCACATAAGAAGAGACATGCAGAGTGTTTCTGCCAGGGAAAATTTGCATAATCCCAATTGCCTAGAAAACATATTAAATCTGATGTAGTTAATTCCAGAAGATAACAACAGTCTCTTCAAACATCTCATGGGAGCCTGTGATAAAATTGCTAAATCTGGGATGGGGATTAAATACTTTTGTCCTTCCACAACAGCAATATTTTACAGCATATATTTTCTCATGAATGAAAATACCATTTGAGAAGGGACCATTTCTCAGTGGGAAAACTTCTATCTTTGCATTTAGAGAAGAGGCAGAATATTAGGAATTGAAACAGCACAAGAGCAGAAACTTTATTTTGTGTTTGCTGTCAAGCAGATTAAAAAGGAACTTGCTTGAGAAATTATTTCAGAAGTGAAGATAATTTCTGAGACATCTTAATGCATGGAATGTTTTTGTACAGTTATTTACTTTGGATGTGCCCCAAGGGGGTATACGTATGAATGTCCTGACTTTTATTGTATAACTATTTTCTCATTGATTTCCATATCTGTATCTTATAAATCCCCAGAGAAGCCATAATGAGAGTATTCTTTCAATGGACCTTTTTTGAAGAAGGAATGTTTGAAGGAATTGGAAAAATAATCTACCCAATTTCTGAGCCCACAAAATGGATGTATAAGTTTGAAGTCATTTGCGGCGCAGGCGGAGTAACAGTCGGACACAAAGGTGTGGGTATAAATAGGGTCACTTTTATTAAACAAAATTCAAATTAACTATTTAGCCAATTAAACCACGTGACCTGCAAAGGTGCATAAATCAAATGGGGGCGGAGTTAACTTTGCAACAAACTCACTTGAGCAACTCTAGGGCGAAAGCTCCTTGCCCGGGTACAGGGTCAGGTAAAATTACACCTGCCCCCTGCCCAATGCTACGCCCCCACGGCGTGTGGGATGGCTCGCCACTGGTCTCTGATACGCCACAGGCAGCGAGCCACAGGAGCGACCCCCTCCCCGAACCCAAGCCGGTCGAGCCCTGTAATCCGAGAAGGAGATCGCCCCTCACCTCAGTAGAGGTGCCCCTAAAGGAGATCACACAGTTGCTGCTTACGCCCATTTCCGCCCCCTTTCGGCCGTCCCCCCCCCCAGTGACCTTGAGGGGGGGGGCGCTAGTTGGTGAGACCACCCCCTAACCACACTCCCACGCACAGAGTGGAGTAGGCGAAACAACAGCCACAATTCGGCCAATTCCTTGTGACTGCAAAAAATTCCTACTCGGCCCCACCGAGGGCGACCCATCATATGCACCCTGTAACAGAGGGAGGGTGGGCGGGTGTCCCGCGCCAGCGGGCAGGAGGCACTGCGCCACGAGGCAGCCCCTTTTGTAGGGCTGCCTCCCTCCTGCCCGGTTCACTGGGTGACCGAGCACCCAGGCACTGCGCTGCGGCCCCCGGGGATGACGTGGGGTCCGCAGGCTCCGCCCCAACATGGCGGCCTCCTTCCCCGGCCCACGCCGCAACCCTCGCCAGCGGTGAGTCGCCGGCGGCATTGCGGCGCAGGCGGAGTAACAGTCGGACACAAAGGTGTGGGTATAAATAGGGTCACTTTTATTAAACAAAATTCAAATTAACTATTTAGCCAATTAAACCACGTGACCTGCAAAGGTGCATAAATCAAATGGGGGCGGAGTTAACTTTGCAACAAACTCACTTGAGCAACTCTAGGGCGAAAGCTCCTTGCCCGGGTGCAGGGTCAGGTAAAATTACACCTGCCCCCTGCCCAATGCTACGCCCCCACGGCGTGTGGGATGGCTCGCCACTGGTCTCTGATACGCCACAGGCAGCGAGCCACAGGAGCGACCCCCTCCCCGAACCCAAGCCGGTCGAGCCCTGTAATCCGAGAAGGAGATCGCCCCTCACCTCAGTAGAGGTGCCCCTAAAGGAGATCACACAGTTGCTGCTTACGCCCATTTCCGCCCCCTTTCGGCCACAGCAGGGGGTGAAATTATAAATTTATTCCCCCTGCTCCCCCCCCTGCACATGAATGTGCAGGCACCTCTGCAGGTCCGCTATGAATTTGTCATTCCCCTCGTCTGTCAAATGTACCCCGTCCCTTCTGAATAAAGCTAACTGTGATACTCTGAATGTTGGGGAGATCTATCACTCCACCCCCCGTCTGGAGTACCCATTCCTTCGCTGCCCTGTTGCCTCTCTACCTGGCATCCTCCACCACCTTGTGCTCTTGGCATACCACCGCACCTCCGATAATACATGGTATATCATGCGTGTGTCAGTCCACCTTTCCAAATTCACCAGCAACAGGTGGTTGCCACCAGTGGGCCACACCAAACAATCTGGGTCCGGCCCCTCACTGCTCCCAACATCCACAACGGGAGAGGCCCATCATACGGAGACCTCCGAGCTCAAGCCCCTTCCACTGAAGCCCCAGTGACTCAGCAACCTCCACATTCCTGAAGACAATGATGCAGCTGTACATCCAGCCGACCTGCCACGTAGTGGCCGCAGTTCGCTACTGTGGGCAAGGAAGGGCAACTCCGTCGCACTTTGCGCGTAATAAAGTGGAGCAGGGCCAGGACCTAGAAAAACGATAAGAATAACAAGACAGTGTTAGCCACCCGCTCCCAAAAACGCTTGTACTCAGGCGCTCGAATCTACGCCATGAAAACCCACTGACTTCAATCCGCCACCGTATTCGCTACTTTGCGGAGAACTCGCTGAAAACCGCAATCAGTATTGCTGAGGGAATACCACCCGATACCCGCCAATCCTCCTGAAAACGGTCCCCACTGTTATTTGCTCAGTGGAGGCCAGTCTTATGGTACAAAGGGAACCATTCCCTGGCGTCCTCGCTGCACCTGGACTGGGTCCCTCACACCCAGGCCTCTGTCCTGTTAGCTACGCCTGGCCGGTGATCAATCCACCATCTGCGTTCCTGGAGACTTCGAGCTCAACCAATGCGGTTGCCACGGCCTCCAAATGAACATCGATTTCCTGGCCCAGGGAAACGTACACGATCCACTACTGTGCGACCAGGACAGCACCTGGCATACCCCCGTGTCCCAAAGGCCATAGTTTTGGCTGTCGAGTGAAACGGCCTTGCCTCGCTAGGTGAGAAGCTGGTCTCTCCCAATGCCGCTGCCCCTGAAACTGGGCAAGATATAGCGGCTTACTAATTCTCCCCCATCTGCGTCCTTTCCCTGGACCATCCCTTGATCGTTCCCCCCGTCCTCAAATAGTCGGCCACCGGGTCTTTTGTTAGGAGAGCTAAGCCCCCCCTTGTTGCCCATACACGAGGGTGTGTAACCGTGCGGTCCCCACCTGCACTCCTTTGCTTGAGCGAAGGCGCCGCCCACCCTTCTGGGTACCCTGTGCCCACGCCATGTGGCTGCCAACCACCTGCCCCTGCGCACATACTCCCTGTTAACCGACCGGGCCTTCTGCTGCTGTCTCGCGTCCCCGCCACTACATCAGCTGTGCCACAGTCGCAGCCCCATGTTCCTGTATTCCTATCAGGCAGTCACCATACTCTTCTTCCGCCTTAAAGTGCCTGGGAGACGAGCCAATATGCTCCGTGGCCCTGCTCGCTCGCCCAGGGGGTAGAATAGGTGCGAGAAGTTTATGCAGTAAGCAAAGGCCCCTGCAAATGCCTTCTGCACCGTTAGCGCACGAATTGGCTTGACCAACATGACTTAGATCAATATAACCATAATTTAATGGTAACATCCTGACACCCCCAACGTCGACATAGCTTGCGATGATAACCATTTATAAACTACCCCTCCCTGAAACAATTAGTATAATGCTTAATAACTCCTCTTAAGGTAAAATCAACTCAAGCGTGAATTTGATTCAGATGACCGCAAAACCTAGCATTCGTGCAAGCCCCCCCATTCCAGGAAAGGACCACACCCTTGCTCTGAACAACTAAAGGGGGTGCGATAAACTAACTAAGTCGTTTATTTATTCATTTATGCCTTTGTCATGCCGCCTTTTTCCCTAGACCCATGGCGGCTCACCACATGTTGGCCACAGCACGTTTAAAACAGAGCCAGGCTATTCCCCCACAATCCGGTTCCTCAGTGCTTACTTCTGAGTGGATTAACCAGAGATTAGGAGATTTCCACACTTCAGCATGGCAATGACCAGGGGGTCTGCAGGCTGTAGTTATGACATTAATAGTATCTCCCAGGTTTGTTGGCACAGAAAAAGGCCTGCTACCAACTACACCCGTACTGTTATGGCCCGTAAGTATTGAGGAGCCACCAACAGTCATGCCTATAGTGGTGGAGATCTACCCCCCCAGTGTCGAGGGCAGTATTAATGCTATCGTATAATGGAAGAAATGCTTCCCTGGCGTAATGTCTCCCTTACCAATACCTTGTTCTCCTTATGTTTCTTGTCCTGAATGGAACTGCCATAGCGTACAACAAGTTCAGGGAATCCCAAATTATTGGCCCCCATTGCCTAAATGGCCCTCGCCAATTTAACTACCTCCCTATGTAATAAGTCCAACAAGGACCTCGTATGGACCACTTGCCCCGGCCAAATTGGCCAATGATAGAAACATAAAGGATTGATGGCAGGAAAAAGACTCCAAGGTCCATCCAGTCTGCCTCCACACTACTCCCCGTACACTATCCTGCAATGGATATGATCATCCCAGGCACGTTCAAATTCAGCCACTGCAGATCCACTGCCCCTGTCTGCTATACATTCATCCCAAGGATAAACCACTCTTTCGATAGAAACATAAAATAATAAATGACAATGACAACGATAACACACGAGGCACCCAATCGGGGCGTGCTCACAAATACGCTCCGCTCTGCTAGAGACGTAAGCCTTTACAGTGAGCGACTGTGCCCAGGCTGCTTACTGTCAGGGTGTGTATGTGTGTGTTCCAAGCTTTGCCCCAAACTGGGGAAAGGTGGGACTGCCATATGGGCAATCCCCCTACCTTGCAATGGGGGCATAGTAATGCTGCTGTCCAGCCAAATTACTGGTGCCTAGCTCATAAATCCCATAAAGTTAAAATAAAATATATCCTGTATAATAATAATAATAATAATAATCATAATAACAATTCATTAATTTTCCATGTCACTCCCCTCTACCGACAATATATATAACATTGTAGCGTTGATTGACTCTTTATACATCCCGCAAGTCGAGAAACCCAACCTTTGGCTTATACCAGACCATTAGCTTGCAGGCAGGAGCCTTGTTTCTCTCATTCGATATACCCTAAACCCACTGTTAGTATGAAACTAATAAATTAAATTAATAGTATATTAAATAAAACTGAACCCAGTGGTTCGATTAATCCAACCACTTCATCAGCTGCAGCTTCCTAAAAGGGGGGGGGGAATTAGATCCATCAACCACCGTATTAATCCATATCTCTAGTGGAAGTTCCTCCTGAGCCTAGTGGATCAATAATAAATAGTACTTTAATTATTATTATTTTATTTATTTATTTATTTATTTTTACAATTCATTAGTCAATAAATCAGTCAAGAATGAAATGCATCTTATCAAATAACTGGGTGCCATATTATATATATGCAAAATTAATCGGGAATAAATAATTCAATATTGGCATTATAATCGATAAATTACTCCTTTGTCCCGAAATGAGGGGAGAGGGGGGGGGCAATCCAATTATAATTTTATGATCAATTAATAAATCCCCCGCCCTCAATCCAGGCTGCCATGTCTCTACCAAATTAATCCTGTGGGTTTCAGCGAACCAAACAACTTCTGCCCACAGCTGGAAACATTAGCCTTACCGATCACTACCATTAAAAACAGATTTATATGTAATAATAATAATAATAACCATGATAATAATAATAATTTATTAAATTCGTATGCCGCCCCTCTCCGAAGACTCAGGGCGGCTCACCGCAAACGCTGTGTGCTCATGAATACTGGCAAGAGGCAACAACCATGTAAAACCTCTCCTCCACCAGGGGAAAAGGGGGCCCCAATCAGCGACAGCCAGTCTAGAGCTAATGGGGGAGGGGCCGGCGGGAGGCAAGAAACCCCCCCCCGGCGCCGCGCAAAGTCCAGCCACGTGGAGGAAGGGCGAACTGCCTATCTGCTGCTGTCGCCCACTCCCTAACGATCGCCCCGGCCTCCCCGCACTGAAACGCTCCAAGCGCTGAGCCCGCAGGGCCGAGAGAGCCCTGGCTCACCTGCCCGGGTGGCACACAGGCCCGGAAAACAAACAAATCCAGCCGGCAAGCCGTCGCCGCCCACGCGCGCCCTGCCGCCATATAAACAAAGTTGGGGGGGCGCCGGCCCGCGGCAGCCATCTGACCCCCTCCCCCCTTCCCAAGCAATCAAAACCCGGCAGGCAAAAAGCAAAACGGCGAATCCCCCAAGTTCCCGCCGGCGCCGTCCTGCACGCTGCCGGCAACGAAGAAGGAGAGGCGACGTCGCCATCCCGCTGGGCGCCCGGCGAACAGCATGTTCCCGGGCGCTGGATGCCGCCGCCCCCCGTTCCCACAAACCCAAGCTGCCCCCGGCGATCGCAAGCGATCCCAGGGGCTTCGCAAGTGCACCGCCTCCTCCTCATTCCTCCCGTCGGGGAGAAAAGGCTCGCTGGTCCCCCCTCGCCGGTCCGTCCTGGCAAGATCGGGGGGGAAGAGATGTCCCGCGCCAGCGGGCAGGAGGCACTGCGCCACGAGGCAGCCCCTTTTGTAGGGCTGCCTCCCTCCTGCCCGGTTCACTGGGTGACCGAGCACCCAGGCACTGCGCTGCGGCCCCCGGGGATGACGTGGGGTCCGCAGGCTCCGCCCCAACATGGCGGCCTCCTTCCCCGGCCCACGCCACAACCCTCGCCAGCGGTGAGTCGCCGGCGGCATTGTGCTAATCTCTAATGAAATTTGAGATCCACTTCAAGCAAGAGTAGTCTAAACGTCCCCTAATAGTTACCTTACAGATGAAATGGTATTTCGTTTCCCAAAATTCTTAGCCAATATTTTAGAAGCTGGAGGGCACCAGACTGGATAAAATGATAGAATGCTAGGAAATAGATAGCTTGGCCAGGTGGATGGTCCCTCATTTTCTAATTTTAGGAAAGAAGAATAGAATAGAATAGAATAGAATAGAATAGAATAGAATAGAATGGAATGGAATAGAATTTTATTGGCCAAGTGTAATTGGACACCCAAGGAATTTATCTTGGTGCATATGCTCTCAGTGTACATAAAAGAAAAGATAAGTTCATCAAGAATCATAAGGTACAACACTTAATGATAGTCCGGGTACCAATAAGGAATTAAATCATATTAGGAACCAGTCAATATGAATTATAAGGATACAAGCAACCAAGTTACAGTCATACAGCCATTTGTGGGATGAGATGGGTGATGGGAACAATGAGCAGATTAATAGTAGTGCAGTGTTAGTAAATAGTTTGACAGCATTGATTTGTTTAGTGGAGTGATGGCATTCAGGAAAAAAAATGTTCCTGTGCCCAGTTGTTTTGGTGTACAATGCTCTATAGCAGCGGTCCCCAAACTACGGGCCGCGGGCCGCATGCGGCCTGCTGAGGCCATTTATCCGACCCACAGGTGAGTGACAGTGCACCAGATATTACATTTCCATCCAGTGCCCCTAACAGTCTGCTGTTTCAGGGGTGGGGACCATGGCAGTCAGGAGATTGCTGTTGGGGCAGCAGGGGTCTGCTGACATCAAGCCCTGCATCGGCTGCCCAGGGAAGCAGCACCCTTTTCAAATGCACGCTTTTCAAACACACTGCTTCCCTGGGTAGCTAGCTTTGCTCGCCACCACCAGACTTGACATCAGCGGGCCCCTACTGCCCTGACAGCAACCCTCTGACTGCCATGCTCACCTTGTGCCGTGGGGGCGGGGGGGGCGCTTGCAAGCCCCTCACCTTCACCACCTCATCTTCCACCACCCGGCTGCCTGAGCCTGTGCTGTTGGAAGACCTGGTGTCGCTTTTGCTAAAGGTAGGGGGAAAAAAAGAGAGGAGGGGGAAGGAAGGAAGAGGGAGAAAGAAAGAGTAAGGGAGAAAGAGAGGGAGAGAGAAAGGGAGGGAGGCTGGCTGTGGGTGGGTTGGCTTTGTGGGAAGTGGCGGCAGTGGCGGCAGTGGCGGCGGCAGCAATGGCCAGAGGTGGTGGCATTGGGGACCCCGGGGAAGGCGCAGCAGGTTGAGGGGAGGGCTGCGGCAGTGGTTGTTTCAACATGGCACTGGCGGCAGCGAAGAGTGGGAGAAGGACCGGGCACCCCTGCTCTGTCCTCGCTGCAAGGCCTTCAATGAAAAATATGGTGAAAAAATATAGAGATAAAATGGGAAGTCTGAGTGAAGAAGAGAGGGAAGGGACAGCCGAGACTGGTACCGACGTGGGGAGGATGACGCGCGGCATTGGGGCCGCTTCTAAACTTGTCCCTCTGGTTAAATAAAACAAAACAAGCCAGTGGCGACTCATGGGAGAAGAGAAAAAAACAAGGAGAAGTCTTCTCTCGTTGAGCGCCTGCAGGCAACGTGTGGGGAATGGCAACCTTCGCAGAGGGATGAGGGTGGAAGGAGGGAGGAATAAGATGGAAAAGATATATTTAGGTGTTGTTTAATTTTAGGGTGTATTAATTTGTAAAATTGGATTAGAATTTTAGAACTATATAGAATTACATATGTAAAATTAATGGAAGATACATATGATAAACAAGGGGTTTATGATATCTACTGTATGATTTTATGAGTTTGCATTATGAATTTAAAATATACTTGGAAATGTAGAAGATTGATGAAAGTTAATAATAGTAAATGCTAAGTGCCTGAAAATTAATTGAGTTTGGAAATATTGAATGAAATTATAGAAAAGTATAATTTATGGAAATATGTGCAGTGTGCATAGGGATTTTTTCATAGGTTTTTTTTAATAATCTGGCCCTCCAACAGTCTGAGGGACGGTGAACTTGGCCCCCTGTGTAAAAAGTTTGGGGACCCCTGTTCTATAGTGTCATTTTGAGGGTAGGAGATGAAGCAGTTTGTGTCCAAGATATGAAGGGTCCATAAATATTTTTACAGCCTGACTGGTGCAGTATACAGGTAATCAATGGAAGGCAGGTTGGTAGCAATTGTTTTTTCTGCAGTTCTAATTAACCCCTGAAGTCTGTGTCTGTCTTGTAAGAGCTTTTCCTAGCCAGGCCCTACATACATGCATAGAGTACGATTAATGCACGACCGGCGGCTTAAACTGCCGGCCGAAATTGCCTCCAGAGCCGGGGAACACCCGCCTACCCTCCGCTATTAACAGTGTGTCCTAAGGACGTCGCCTTGGGGCCGAATAGGAATTTTTTGCGGCCTCCCCTTCAGAGGCGGCCATTTTTTTGCCTATTCCACACTGACGGTGCGGACTGGATTGGTTAGGGGGTGTGGCACACTTAGATATCAGTATAGGCCTCCCTTTGGTCACTGGGGTTTGGCAAGTTAGGGGTGGAAATGGGCAATTAGAAGCGACTGTGCATGCTCCTTTGGGCATCCTTTAAAGGGTGATGGACCGCCTCTCTCCAGGAACTAGAGGTTGGAGCAACGTCGGGGATTGGAGAGAGAATGTCCATGGGAATCACCGGATCCAATTTCCCACAGGGATTGAAGGGTGAACTCCTCCCACACGACGAAGGAGCGTGGCTTGGATCCAGGTGAAGGTGGTACCTTCACCTGGTTCAGCAAGGAGTTTCTGCCCAATGTTGCCAAGGAATTTTCTGGTAGGAATTTCCGCCCCGTTAGTTTTGGCCTTTGCAGGTCCTTAGTTTGTTTTGAATTTAAATATTTAAATTTACGTATTCAAATTTATTCAAATTTATGTTAATTTAATAAATGGCCCTTATTTAATCCACAATATGTCTCAGTGTCTTTACTCCACTTCCGGGGGCAATTGAATGATTCAGTGAAACAGGTGAATGTATGAATTCATTTAGTGGAAAAGCATTGCATGGTGAATGATGCAAATATTCAATATATTGAAAAGGCTGTCCAATAGCTTATTCACATATGAAAGTTATGTGACTGATGTAATTGCTATCCAAGAAATTTTCAGGGGCGAGCCAATCTTAGTCATGCTTAGATAAGGATCCACACAGCACTAAATCTGCTTCTGCATAAAATATTCAATCTGCATAGATATAGTGAAAAGCAGTTATAAGCTTCCAAACATTTAGATTTGCCTAAAATTAGGCTCCCCTGAGCATAGTGGGACTTAATTTGAGTATTTACAAGATTGCACTAGAAAGAAGATTTCCTTTAATTTTATACATTTATATGGATGTATTTATGTCAATGACACAACCAATTATACATAGTCTAAATACTGTATATGTTTTTAAACTGTTAAGTCTATTTCTTACAGATTTATGCTTATTCTTTATATGATTGAATGCTTCATCTATATCAAAAGCCAAAACTGTAGAAACAATCACAGCAACCCTCCATATAGAAAGTACCCAGGGAAAAACATCATTTTATATTCAGATATTTATATTTATATTCAGATAGATATATTTATATTTAGAATATTCAGATCACGTTGCACTTAAACTGGCCCCCATACATTTGTATTCTTCATAAGGTTCTTTTTCATGTCAAGGCTGCAGTTACTTCTAACTTTCCTTTAAAAAATTGTTGCGATAATTCCAAGTAGAGAGTTGATTGGGTCAGGCAGAATGGGTGAATCTTTCTTCTCTGATGCTGTTTTATAATGGTTTTGATTATGATGGTTGTTGAAAATATTTTTAAAAAAGTGTCCTGAAGTGTTTTTCAGAGGTGAGAGATGAAGATTACATGTTAATGCAGTATGTGGAGAATGCACAAAGGCTAAAACAACCCCCAAAAAATAATGTATAAAGGCTGCTAATAAAAATGTGACAATGAAAAACCTGAGGTCAATCTGAAAAAGCAGAATTATTTGTAGCTCAGGGTCGAAATGAAGGGTCCTTGGTGCTATCTGAGCTTGGTTGTTTTCTTGCATTTTTTTACCCAAATGTGTTAATCAGTGTGCTAGATAATATTACCTAGTTTGAGTAATGAAATGTCTACAAGAAAACAACCAAGCTCCGATAGCACCAAAGATCCCTCAAAGTATAATTTCGAGTGACTTCTATAATATTTGGGAACGTCTCCCCCCCTCTCCTCTCTCCCCCCCGGGTCCCCTCCCTCCCTCCCCCTCCCTCCCTCCCTCCCTCCTTTCTTTCTTTCTTTCTCAGCATCTGTGGAATTGTTACCCACAGATGCATCATACTGGAAAATAGAATAGAATGACAGAATCAGTGCTGATTATAGGGCTGAACAAACACACACCTGCTCAAACTGCAGAGAACCCTGGATACATCTGGCAATCCTATTTTTGCCATTGTGTTTGGCACCTTGACTTAGCCTGAAGCCAGTTAATTGTTCTAAGGACAATTAGGTAGCCTGATTCCTTTACTTGTTCTTGCTCCTATATAACACAAAACTTGTTCTTTGTGATCTGGTAAATTCCCATATTCTATTTCTTAATTAATGGCTTCTATTCCTTGTTTTGATTCATCTTATGAACATGTAAGAGTTTTGTTTTCTGTTCCTCGAGTGATTGGCAACCTTAAGCCTAACAATTTAAGGTACATAGTATACATCGTCAATACCTACTTATTCTTGGGTAAAGCACATGCTGATTTTAAAACAGGAAACGTAGAAACCTGTCACCTGTCTAAAATACATAGCTGTACTTCATGCAAAGAATAAAGGTTGGCATTAAGATGAGGGTAGGCAGGAGGGCTTCTTCCAAAAATTGCATCATCAGTAGGTTACTACCGGTGCGACAGTCTGGACTGCACCAGTAGGAACCCACCAATGGATTGTGGGCAGTAAAGTATTGCTGGCAAGGAGACTGTATAAAGCACAACTGAAGCTGGGGGAGAGCATGTCCATACATCTGCAGGCTATCAGAAAGACATTCCCAGAATTAGAAGAAAGAGGAATGATGTTTACTGAGGCACACAAGCAGTGATGGGCTCCTACAGGAACAGTCAGGAATGCAGTTCCGGTAGCAAAATTTGAAGCTCCACCGCAGAGCATCCAACTTGCACTGAAAGATGTTGAAACAAAATGCATAAACCACGCCCACAGTGTGGTAGTAAAAATTTTGGTAGCCCATCACTGCACACAAGGTATATGTGGTGCTCAGTTTGTTAGATACTTCATGGGATGTTTTTGTGACTAGCCTAGAGTCTATGCAAGAGAGGGACTTAACCATGACGTATTTGACTGGCAGATTGTTGGAGGAAGAACAGAAAGGGTCGGAGAGGAGACTAGGAAAGGGAAGAGATAATGTTCAGCATAGGCCAACATCTGCAACATCCCAGGGTGCCGGCAGAGCAACTGAGACTGTTTACACAGTGAAGTGGTACTACACATGTGGTTCTACAGATGCTGCCCTGAAAGGAGAAACATAGAAACATAGAAGACTGACGGCAGAAAAAGACCTCATGGTCCATCTAGTCTGCCCTTATATTATTTCCTGTATTTTATCTTACAATGGATATATGATTATCCCAGGCATGTTTAAATTCAGTTACTGTGGATTTACCAACCACGTCTGCTGAAAGTTTGTTCCAAGGATCTACTACTCTTTCAGTAAAATAATATTTTCTCACGTTGCTTTTGATCTTTCCCCCAACTAACTTCAGATTGTGTCCCCTTGTTCTTGTGTTCACTTTCCTATTAAAAACACTTCCCTCCTGAACCTTATTTAACCCTTTAACATATTTAAATGTTTCAATCATGTCCCCCCTTTTCCTTCTGTCCTCCAGACTGTACAGATTGAGTTCATTAAGTCTTTCCTGATACGATTTATGCTTAAGACCTTCCACCATTCTTGTAGCCCATCTTTGGACCCATTCAATTTTGTCAATATCTTTTTGTAGGTGAGGTCTCCAGAACTGAACACAGTACTGTATTTCAAATGTGGTCTCACCAGCGCTCTATATAAGGGGATCACAATCTCCCTCTTCCTGCTTGTTATACCTCTAGCTATGCAGCCAAGCATCCTACTTGCTTTTCCTACTGCCCGACCACAGTGCTCACCCATTTTGAGATTGTCAGAAATCACTACCCCTAAATCCTTTTCTTCTGAAGTTTTTGCTAACACAGAATTGCCAATGCAATACTCAGATTGAGGATTCCTGTTCCCCATGGAGCAGTGAGGAGTGGTTCTCCATCATTGTTTTCCCTGGTAGCAACAGCGTTTGAAAATATCAGGAACACTTGGCTGTTGAGCAGTGGGGCTAGTCAGCATATTGCTATTAATCTACAAACATTTTCTGGCTTGAGACCAGCTAAGCAAACATTTGTTAATTTGGCTAATGGACAATGGTCTGCTGTTAAAGGGGAAGTAAAGTCTGTGTCAGAGATGGACTGCTGCTGGAACGGCTAATTGTGCACAGCTCCGCGACTCTGGAGCGTAAGTGCAGGATTGAGCACAATTTTGCTTCCAGCACCTATGAAGGTAGCAAAATCTCGGGGGGGGGGGGTTGGCTTCCCCTCATGCAAAATGTGCCTGCAGGGACATCCCTGTGCAAGATTTTGTGAGCTGCACAGGTGCGGGAAGCAAAATTGTGCTCAATCCTGCACTTGCACTCCAGAGATGCAGAGCTGTGCACAATTAGCCGTTCCGGCAGCAGCCCATCTCTGGTCTCTTTACCCAAGATCTGAGAAACATTAGACAATATTTTATATGTATGTGGCCTAGATCATAATCTGTTGAGTATTTCCAGGTTAGATAGTCAAGGTTATGAAATACTGCAAATTATATGAAGCTTTTGTTTCCGTGTTTGCACCAAGTTCATCTTAATCAGGATTAAACTTGACCTCCTGCTGCACATAGACACATCTCACCATGTCCAACAGAACAAGGGAAAGTCGTTATCAGTAAATGTTTTGTGACCATGCATTGTTGGAAGGATTCGTTTTTGAGTTTATAGCTTATTGTTTGGTATATAAGCATGCATTTCAGACTCATTGATCCTGATCCCTAGTTGAAGGAGATATCCTAAATGACATTGGCGGAGCATGGTTGCTAACTCTATGTAAAAATGAATTGTAGCTCTCATTTTGCATTACTACCTTTGCATATGTTTTGCTGTATTCCAAGTATAGTTTTAAAGAAGCAACCCCTTATTCTTTTATTTGTGTATCTGGGTTTTGTTAAGGATATCATTATTATTTTATGAACTTTAACTTTTTTAAGTTAAACGTTCATAAATTAATTAACTTTTGCCTAAGTTAATGTGCTGTTTTTATTTCTATTTTATTTACATAGACTGTGATTCATTAAGAGGAATGAGATATACATTTTACTTAAAAATAAGTAACCATTTTTTTTGTTTGAACTATATAAACTGTAGGTAGGTTTAACGTTATCCATTGAAAAAAAATTTCTTACCATCTTACTAATTTAGATGCAGGCTGTAAAGTTCCAGCCTAACAGAGCTTTCAGAAAATTGGCTTCCTCTTATTCTCTAAAGTAAACATTCTCATCTTTGTTGTCAAGAAATCTTTTCCAAGTTTCTTAGATCTACTGACTGAGCATAATCACAGGCATATTCCCTGTAGCTATATATTAATGTATTGGAGAAGTTGGATAAAAGGTCAACAAGTTTCATTCCTGAAGGACTGGGGAAAAATGTAAATTCTAGCAGAGAATACTTTACGGAGGCATTTATTGGAAACATGAACACTGCTCTCTTCCTTTCCAGCTCACAATATCATGAGATTTTAGCCTGTCCAAGCTAGACCTGGGATCTCTGCCACCAGTCCTCTGGCTATCTTCTTTCATGGTTCTTTTGGCTGTGGCCATCTATGTATCAGAGCTAGCTCTGAGACTAAAAGATTAGGAAGAGAGCCTTTTTACATTGGCATGGTAATCAAAGTAAAAAAAGTTTGAAGAAAGCTTCTTTTATTAATACATTCACAACCAAATGTGAGTGTTAATTTTATTTTGGGAAGGAAAGAAAGAAGGAAGGAAGGAAGGAAGGAAGGAAGGAAGGAAGGAAGGAAGGAAGGAAGGAAGGAAGGAAGCAAGCAAGCAAGCAAGCAAGCAAGCAAGCAAGCAAGCAAGCAAGCAAGCAAGCAAGCAAGCAAGCAAGCAAGCAAGCAAGCAAGCAAGCAAGCAAGCAAGCAAGCAAGCAAGCAAGCAAGCAAGCAAGCAAGCAAGCAAGCAAGCAAGCAAGCAAGCAAGCAAGCAAGCAAGCAAGCAAGCAAGCAAGCAAGCAAGCAAGCAGGGATGGGCTACTGCCCGGACTGGGGGGGGATGCAGTGAGGTAGCGAAAATGGAGCTCCACCCCAGCACCCATTTTGCACTGAAAGATGTTAAAAGAAAATGCATGGCATCCTGCATAAGCCATGTCCACAGTGTAGTAGTAAAAATTTTGGTAGCCCTTTACTGGAAGGAAGGATGGATAAGGGTGATGAATACTCTTGACGATGCTTTTATTTTGGTTCCTTCATGGAGCAGGGAATGGAAACTGATGGCTCCAATTGACTCACCCGGTTCTAAGGCACAGAGCGGGCAATGCCAGAATTGAATGAAAACAATGTCCATGATTAAAAAAAAGAATAGGCCTGAACAATTCTTTTGCAAATGTTCTTAAGGAATTTGACAGAAAATTAAAGCTGTTGAATTTTGGTTTCTTTAAAATGTAGGTTTGTAAAGGAAACTAAAATCACACGACATTCTCATGGGTGATACATAGAAGCCATGTTCTTTCCTTAGAAGTGTATTTGAATGTCACATGTTTTAGATCTGCAGATACTTTAACTGCCCGCCTTCAGTTCAATGGGGAAAGATAAGTGTATGTAAGGGTCTTTAAACATGAAATTCAGACCAGGAAGTGGTGTGAGTAGCCAAGAATACAGCAGATAATGAAGAGAAGTGTATTGGGTACAGAATGGGGAGGAAAGTTACATAAAAATAAGAATGTCTTCTTTTACAACATCCAAGCTTCCACCAAAGCTTGGATTCCACCAAAAGAATTGTGAAAGTAAGTCAAAACTATTTTAAGAATGATGATGTGGCTGGAGGGGGGAAGAAACGTCTTTCAAAGGAGAAGAAAACTTTTGGGAAAGTGGAAGATAAATTTCTGCACAGCATTGAAAAGAATGTTTTCCAATAAAGATTGAACCTCCTGTCCTCTCAGAGACCTTAAAAAGTTCTGCTACATCTTTTTCAAAACAAAATCCTCTTTGGTTAATCCATGACAAAGCTGACAAACCTCACTCTTAATTTAAGCTACATTTCAAAAACCTTAAATCCATCTGGGTGTCATAGATAGAGGTGGAGGAGAATTTAGAAATGGTTTGTGTGTGTATATATATATATATATATCCCACACTTTTCAGAAACATATGATGTGGCTTTCAAGTAACTAATGCTGCCAGTAATGTATATATTAAGGAAAAAATACATTAAAAAGATTATTTTGAGAGATAAAGTATTAAGTAAAAATTGATTGCAAAATTCATACGTGTTAGGAAAAATATATCAAAATAGACATTAGAAGAATATGCACTACTGTTGGGGATGGGTGAGCAGACTCAAACTAATGCGGAAGCTAAATGAAGAGCAAAATAAGAAATTGAATGAAGCTAAAATGAAGTTTCAGCTACTTTTAGAGCAGTCCTAATCACCATGACAAATGTTAACTTTATGTCACAGACTCTCCAAATGTGGATATCTCGACTACAGATGGCACAATAGCTTATGCAACAAGCCTTATTTCCCCAAAACCTTTCCTTTTCTATCAAATATTTTATGGATCATGTACTTTTTTTCAACCAAGTTAATTAACACCATTGTTTTTTTATGACTTCAAGTCAGCTTTATTCCTGGCAACTGCCTCCCCCAGTCCTTGCAGTTTTCTTGGCATCATTTCAGAAATAGTTTGATATTCCTTTCTAGGGTTGAGTGACTGGTTTAAAGTCATCAAGCTGGCATCATGGCTGTGATACACCTAACACTTCTAAACTTCTGATCTTTAGCCTAATGTCTTAACCATTACACCAAACAGGCTATCTTACTTAGCACCATAGGACTGTGCAAAGCCCTGAAAGAGGCTTGGCAAAGAACATTCAGAGAAGTGAAGCATTGTTTCAAAGTAACAAAACAGCAGTGTCCTCCAGAAGCTGCCTAAGGAATTTCCAAAGTTGTCACATTTGCAGGAATTGTGCTTCATTTTCCTAGCAGAAACACCATTGGTGCATGTGCAGAGACGCAGAGCAATGACAGGCAAACAATCAATACAAACTCAAGGTAAACTGTTGCAAACCCGATGGCAGAAAATACAACTTCAGCAACAGACTCCATTGTTACATTCTCTAACTCTCACAGCTTCAACCTTAAACTGTCTACTGTGGACCTCACCCCATTCCTAAGCGGTTTGTAAAGGGGGCGTGCATAAGCGCACCAGGCAGGCCTACCATCCCTGTCTTACTCTCCCCATTTATCTGTACTTACGTCCTTTATTTATGTTTATATTTACTCCTATTATCTTGTACCTGTTTGACAAACTAATAAGCAAGCAAGCAAGCAAGCAAGCAAGCAAGCAAGCAAGCAAGCAAGCAAGCAAGCAAGCAAGCAAGCAAGCAAGCAAGCAAGCAAGCAAGCAAGCAAGCAAGCAAGAAAGAAAGCAAGAAAGCAAGAAAGCAAGAAAGCAAGAAAGCAAGAAAGCAAGAAAGCAAGAAAGCAAGCAAGCAAATAAACTTTGAAGCATCAATTACTAACTCTGCACTATCACTTTAAAAAGTCTTCTTCACTTGTGCTTGAAATCTCATGCATTGCTTCTTTTCTTTCAATGGAAGGTGTGCCTGAAGTAAGCAGATATTTTTTTATTTGGATTAGAGACAGAGAAATGTTTCCCTTTTAGAAGTAAATAGTGAGTTAGCAAAGTTTGCTGATGACACTAAATTGTTCTGGGTAGTGAAAAGTGAAACTGATTGTCCGGAGCTCCAGAAGGATCTCTCAAAATTGAGTGAGTGGGCAACAAAGTGGCAAATGCATTTTAACCTAAACAAGTTCAAAATTATGCATATCAGGGCAAAGAGCCCCAATTATACCTACCAACTGATGGGGACCAAGCTTTCTGAAACAATCCAAAAAAGGGATCTTTGGTGGACAGCTCAATGAAAATGTCAACCCAGTGTGCAGCAGCAGTAAAAAATAAAGCAAATTCCATGCTTGGCATGATTAGGAAGGGAATCGAAAATAAGTCAGTAAGTGTTGTATTGCCTCTGTACAAATCGATGGTGAGACCCCACTTGGAGTACTGTGTACAGTTATGGTCACTACACCTCAAGAAGGATATAATGGAACTGGAAAAGGTGCAAAAAAGGGCAGCAAGTATGATCAAGAAAACGGAGCACTTCCCTTATGAAACCAGGTGTGTTGCAACACCTTGGTCTCTTCAGCCTTGAAAGATGGCGTTTAAGGGGTGACTTGATTGAAGTGTATAAAATCATAAATGGGATGGAAAGGGTGGATAGAGAAAAAAATAGGTAAGAAAGTGAGGACAAATAAAGGGAAATATTTTTTCACCCAGAGGGTCGTTGGTTTATGGAATTCACTTCCAGAAGAGGTCGTGACAGCTGTCAGATTTGATAGCTTCAAGGCAGGATTAGACAGATTCATGGATGCCAAGTGTATCAGTGGTTATCGAAACAGATGTCCATGTGCCACCTCTATGTTGGTTGAGACAGGCAGGATTCCCTGGAGTACCATTTGTTGGGGGTCAAGGGGAAGGGAGGGTCTTGCCTTCTCCTTCTGCTCAAGATCCCCATGTACAATTGGTGGGCCACTGTGGGACACATAGTGCTGGACTCAATGGGCTTTGGCCCGATTCAGCATGGCTCTTCTTATGTATGTTTTTATGTATTTTACAGCAATCACTGGGGGAAGTGTTTCTCCAGGGGTTTGTTGCTACCATGATTTTCTCAAAAATTTCCCTGTTAATCCAATTTGAGTTGGGCTGTGATGAACAAAGTAGCTCTATTTCATATTTGCATATGTTTAGATTTATTCTGGGAGGTGGTCTTCGAATGAAAACCCACAACTGAGCCCAGAATTTCTGTTGCTAAGCAAGATATTTGTTAAGTGGGTTTTGCCCCATTTCATGACACTTCTTGCGACAGTGGTTAAGTGAATCTGGCATCTCCATGCTCTTTGCTTGTCAGAAGGATGTGAAAAGGTATCACATGACCCCAGGATACCGCAACTGTGGTAAATACGAGTCAGTTGCCTAGCAACTGAAAAACAGTCATCAGTCATTTTTTTTTCAGTGCTCTTGTAACTTTGAACGGTCACTGAACAAACTGTTGTAAGTCAAGGGCTACTTGTAGGCACCTAGGCAGGAAAAGGGACACTGATTTTAGGAGATCAAACCAGCATAATATACAAGGAACAGAAGAATCCTCATCACTAGCTTGTTCTTGCCATGAGCTGTAAAGAGTATCACTGTGGTTCAAAACAATGCTAAGGCATACTGTGGATTCTTTGATTTATGACTTTGTGCCAGGATAAGAGACTGTCAGCCTATGGACCGTAGAGACAGCAGCACTCCATTCGGGCTTCTCCCTCATTGTCCAATATTCTTACTGCTAAGCGTGGGTGATATAGTGGCTAAACTGGCAACAGGATTGGTTGGATATATTCAAAATTAATGATAGAGGTAGGAATGAAAGACTTCTTAAATGTCAACTGTGCTCATTCCCACTTTAAAATCCCCACATTTCCACAAATTGGCTATAACTGACCCCAAAGATAGCAGTCTTGGTGTGATTTTTAACAGTTTTTTTAAAGCTAAAGAAAAACACATTCTCTCTTGCTCCAGTTCCCATCCTTAAATTCTTTAAAACTGGCAAAGAGTCCCCAGATTCCTCTGAAGTTTTCTAGTTCCATTAATGCCAGCTTTGGTTCTTTGGAAGAACAGGGAATTAAATAGTTCCCCCATCACCTGTCCAATAGTAGCTTATAGACTTTTTTGTTTATGATGTATGTTGATGTTGTGTGACATCAATCAGTTGTGGCTTCTTCAACAAAACATGGTTAAATCATAACTTGTTATGCTGTATGAAACAAGACTATATACAGCAGCAAAGAGTTAATTTTGTCTGGAGTAGACGTGGATGTTCCAAAATGGTCAATTGCTTGAAAAGGTTACTTTTTTGGGGTTGTACTGATATTAATCCAGGATGCAAAACCAATGAATGATCATTCAATCCATCAAGGCAAGAATTTCGTAAATACTTTCTTTTTCTTTTTTTGCTGGAGTTAAACATTTCCAGAATGAACATTGTGTGTCATTCTATTTTGAAACGCTTCAAGATAATGTGACATACCGAAATAGCTTGAGTAAAAATAGTGTCATCCTATAGATGACAGAACAATAAAACATTCTGCTTCTTGATGTACAGCCTAAATTACACTTCTCCCGCCCTCCCCCCAAAAAGCATTGCTTTCAAAGTGCCAAATACAAAAAATGTTCTGCAGCACGAAAGATAAAAAGGTAATTCAAGAGATCTTTTTAATTAAATAAAATGAATACAATATTTTATTGCTATTCCCAGTTGAAAACCCACCTACGTATTTCAAAGGTTTATAGAACACTTCCACATCAGCAGAACAAAGTTGTCATCTTCTTTTTCTGAGATACAGTACATGGGGTGTCAGGCAACTTTTTATTTAAGCGTTTTGTACCTCCTTCCTGCTCCTCCCCTAATCTTAGTTTAAAATGTTCATTGTGTGCACCCTTCCCAAACATTCACAATTTCATATTAGACAATTGAAGTTTGTGTTTTCAGGACTTGTCACTATCATCAGCTGAAATAGAATTCAGTGATGAAAGGGGTGGGGGGCGGGCTGGTGTTTAATACACAGAAAAACAGAGACAAAGATCTCCTATTTGTAAGATAGAACCATAAGATTGAGCTGTTTGAAAAGAATTTGAAAGTCAAGATGAATTTATCCAGGTTTTAAGTTAAAGTCTTGTTCCGAATCTTATTCCACATGTGTCCCCCTTCATTTTCTATTATTTTCCACTTTTCAAAGTCAATTAGTAGTCTGTGCTTGCTGAGCATGCTCCTTGTTCATTGGGCTCCTTAGGTTTTCTTCATGTGCTTTTCTTCTAATAGAAACATAGAAACATAGAAGATTGACGGCAGAAAAAGACTTCATGGTGCATCTAGTCTGCCCTTTTACTATCTTCTGTATTTTATCTTAGGATGGATATATATTTATCCCAGGCATGTTTAAAATTCAGTTACTGTGGATTTACCAACCACGTCTGCTGGATGTTTGTTCCAAGCATCTACTACTCTTTCAGTAAAATATTTTCTCACATTACTTCTAATCTTTCCCTCTTATTCCTCCCTTATGTGAAATATACATGCTAAAGTGATATACAGCATACCATCATCTGCCAACAATGCCCTTCTGGGTCCTATGTAGGACAAACATGCCAAACTTTACAAAAATATGAATAGGCACAAGTGCAAAATAAGAATAAAGCAATACCGGTGCATTTCAATCTTCCAAAAGCATTCAGGTATGGATGTCTGAATAGTCATCTTGGAAAAACAAAATTGGACAAACTCGTATCGAAAGCTTTTTGGGCAATTTCACAAAGCCTCAACAAACATAATGGATTTTTTTAACACATTGCAATTGTTAATTAATTAAACATTAGTAATCTGTCTGATACATAACCTTTATGTGTATGCTGTCCTCCTTCTCGTTTCCCCTCATTTAATCTCATCACATTTTAAATCCTATATTGGTTCAACAATTCCATGTTTCCGATGAAGCAAGCTAATACCTCACAAAAAATATGCTCTTTAATAAAACCGATTAGTCTAAAAAAGTGCTGCCAGGCTCCTCCTACAAGATGGATAATCCCTAATCCAGTAATTGCAGCTGATTCCAAAATGGCACCTCCTTGTGCGATGGCATCATACGGCTTTGTATCAAAAGGCCATGAGGCAGATCAGTTGGTTCTCCTTCTCAAAGGCAATCTTCAGAAAAGGTATGTGAAGGGAGGCATGATGGGAGGGAAGAGGGGGTGGGACCCACTGGGGTGGGAGCCAAGCCCAAAGCCTGTGGGTCCCAGCTGGGTGAAAAAGCAGGGTGGAGTGGGGGGAAGATAGGCTGGGTGTGGGGGCCACAGCATTGCTGCAATCAGTCAGAAGGGGCAGGCATATATACCAGAATTTTGTTCATGTGACTATCAGGGCACTGCAGTTGCGATGTCTTTGGGTAGAAGCTGTGATGGTCTGCTGCCCCCACCGGGGTGAGCGCCACAGTTGGGGTAGTAAGTTTATGCACTATTTAATAATAATAATAAATTTATTGTCATTGTCAAAACAACGAATTGTCATTGGCAACGAAAGTCGTGTGACACCCAGAGACCAGTCCCACCATACATAAAATTATAATAGGTAAATTTAAAAATAGAATAAAAAATAGAATAAAATGTCCCACCCACTACAAATTCCCCACCCTAAACCACTCGAATACTTAATAGTTTTTTTAATTGCCCTTCCTTCTCTAGTACCTTATTGTGATCCTTAATTACTTTTAAAATAGGAAATAATTACATAGTATGTTTTTACTCATAAATGCCCTAATCATTTTAATCATTATTTGGAACTGAACTTTTATAGCAATTAAAGAAAATTGAGCTATTTGCTAATCTGTTATCATACTGAACCTTGTGGGTTCAGTACAAAACCTTAGAAACATAGAAACATAGAAGTCTGACGGCAGAAAAAGACCTCATGGTCCATCTAGTCTGCCTTGAAATGTTACTGATCTCCTCAACAAATAATGCTGTCTGTCATTAATCCTTTTTGTGGCTATTCAAATAATGTGACTTAATCAACTGAAAAAGAGTCCAAGCACCTATTTAAAAACTTATCTTGGTTAGTAAGCCACTTCCACCCAGTCACATGACCTTTAAGCCTCCCCAAGTCGCATGAATGTCAAGCCACTCCCACCGGGTCACATGGCTGACAAGCCACTCCTATGTCAGTCGCATGACCATTAAAGCACACCCACACAATAAGCCATGCCCACAGTGTGGTAGTAAAACTTTTTGCAGCCCTTTGCTGGGTAGAAATCATAAGTATCCTTTTCATTTTGAATGGTTGCTGAATGAATAAGCTATATCTAGGTCCAAGTAAAATATGTGATGGATAGCACCGGCTGACTTAGGAAGGAGTTTGTCTAAGACAGGGGTAGGCAAAGCTGGCTCTTCTATCACTTGTGGACTTCAACTCCCAGAATTCCTGAGCCAATCATGCTAGCTCAGGAATTTTGGGAGTTGCAGTCCACATGTCACAGAAGAGCCAACTTTGCCTACTCTTGGTCTAAGACACTGAAGAAAGTTTCTTTACTTAATGCCTCCATCTGTCTGTTATACCCTAGGCTTGACCAAGCCCTCAGTGAATACAACAAGGGAATGGCAATGCTGGCAGCATCAAAGAGTATCTCTGTTGAATGCAGATATAGGGAAAAATGATGCTTCTCCTATAAAAAGTATAACAACATAAAACTGTCATTTCTGGTGTTCCGTGGCACCCAACTTTACTCTACTTCTGGTAACAAAAGCATATGGAATAGTACCATCAACATCATAAAAGTTACATATGAGCCGCAGTGACGTAGCAGTTAGAGTGCAGTACTGCAGGTTACTTCTGCTGATCACTGGCTGCCAGCAGTTTGGCAGTTTGAATCTCACCAGGCTCAAGGTTGACTCAGCCTTCCATCCTTCCGAGGTCGGTAAAATGAAGATCAAGATTGTTACAGGCTGACTCTGTAAACCACTTAGAGAGGGTTGAAAGCACTATGTTATATAAGTCAAGGTGCTATTGCTGTACATAGCATTGCTTCCCAGTTTAAATCAAAGTTATGCATATAGAGGAATGATGACCTCCAGACCTCTCCAGAGCTTTCTTTAAAACCCACCACTCTTTCAAAAGACCACTAAAGAAATGTTGGGAAAAAAGAGCTCTAGTAGTTTTCTAGAATAGCCATATTTTCATATAAAGAAAGCGACTGCCTTGACTGACTCTTTCCAAAGCATCACTCACACATTATATAGGCACCTGCCTGTGCAGAAAGTATATCTTTCCAATCTCTCCTGTAGCCCAAGCAAAACGGCCACTGAGAACAGTGCTCAAGGAACAGAAGCCGCCCACAGCATCTTTATGTTGAAAGACAACAGGGCAATATCCAGTCCTGTTCACATGATGACTTATACCATTACTGAACTACCGTAGAACACTCAAATGGCTAGACTTTGGTTGAAGGTTCTTGTAGCAACTGAGGAAATAATGCCTCACTAATTTTCCCACAATAAATTACAATTGCTTCCGGTGGGTCTATGTTTTTAAGACAGATAAGTTGTTGCAATGGAAGAAATCAATTTCATTCCCCTAATTGCCAGGGGTGTTATCCCCAAACGTTGGAAAAACATTTTAAAAATTAATTGAATAACTAGCATTTTAAAAGTATGAGAAATTGTTCTAGCACACAGCAAAGAAAGTGGGACAAGTGTAGCAGATTTTCGCTATTTATATATACAGTATATATATAGAAATGTTTCCAGAAATACTGTAGTAGATGGATTGGAAATCAGGTTGAACATGATAGTTGTTTTCCACATACCAACACATTGATCCTTTCTTTGATACAGAAACTTCCAAATATGGTGTAGAATATTCCAGCTAATTTAAATATGCTATGTTGCTGTTTTTTGCCTTTTCATTTGCAAACAGAATACTTAAGCTGACATACACACACACCCACACACCACAAAATACAATAAAATTGTATGTCCATGATATATGTGTGTATCAGCTTGAGTCTTCTACAAATGTTTTCTACAGATTTCTTTGTCTAAAGACAAAAGCAATACAGTGGTCCCTCGAGTTTCGCGATCTCGATCTTCGCTAAACTCTATATCGCGAGTTTTCAACCCGGAAGTAAACTCCACCATCTGCGCATGCGTGCCCTTCCACGCATGCGTAGATGGTGGAGTTTCCCCGCCGGGCAGAGGCTTCCCTGGGTCTTCCCCCTCTTGCCCCGGTAAGGCGCGAGCAACGGCGTGGGCGGGTGGGCGGCACACGCGCAGGGAAACCCCAGGGCCGCTTCTCAGCTGAGAAGCGGCCCCAGCAACAGCGCGGGGGGGGCGGGCGGCGCGCGCGCGCGCGCGCGGGGAAACCCCAGGGCTGCTTCTCAGCTGAGAAGCGGCCCCAGCAACAGCGCGGGGGGGGCGGGCGGCGCGCGCGCGCGCGCGTGGGGAAACCCCAGGGCTGCTTCTCAGCTGAGAAGCGGCCCCAGCAACAGCGCGGGGGGGGCGGGGCGGCGCGCGCGCGCGTGCGGGGAAACCCCAGGGCCGCTTCTCAGCTGAGAAGCGGCCCCAGCAACAGCGCGGGGGGGGCGGGCGGCGCGCGCGCGCGGCGCGGGGAAACCCCAGGGCCGCTTCTCAGCTGAGAAGCGGCCCCAGCAACAGCGTGGGGGGGGCGGGCGGCGCGCGCGCGCGCGCGGGGAAACCCCAGGGCTGCTTCTCAGCTGAGAAGCGGCCCCAGCAACAGCGTGGGGGGGGCGGGCGGCGCGCGCGCGCGCGCGGGGAAACCCCAGGGCTGCTTCTCAGCTGAGAAGCGGCCCCAGCAACAGCGCGGGGGGGGCGGGCGGCGCGCGCGCGCGCGCGGGGAAACCCCAGGGCTGCTTCTCAGCTGAGAAGCGGCCCCAGCAACAGCGCGGGGGGGGCGGGGCGGCGCGCGCGCGCGCGCGGGGAAACCCCAGGGCTGCTTCTCAGCTGAGAAGCGGCCCCAGCAACAGCGCGGGGGGGGCGGGCGGCGCGCGCTGCGCGGCGCGGGGAAACCCCAGGGCTGCTTCTCAGCTGAGAAGCGGCCCCAGCAACAGCGCGGGGGGGGCGGGCGGCGGCGCGCGCGCGCGCGGGGAAACCCCAGGGCTGCTTCTCAGCTGAGAAGCGGCCCCAGCAACAGGGCGGGGGGGGGGGGGGCGGGCGGCACGCGCGCGGACAAGCAGCAGCAGCGAGGCGGCGGGGAAACCCAATCTTCGGCTCCTCGCTGCTGCGGTGGAAATAAAAATACCATCTGCGCATGCGCAGATGGTGTTTTTACTTCCGCACCGCTACTTCGCGACAAATCGATCATCGCGAGGGGTCCTGGAACGGAACCCTCGCGATGATCGAGGGACCACTGTACTATGAATATCGCATTAGAGCAGGGGTGGGCAGCAGGCAGGACGGAGTGGAATGCAGTTCCATTGGCGGAGATGAAGATACGTGTACAAGTCTGGCTTATTAGTGGCTGTCACTTCCTGGGTTACTGGTCTTGGCTCGGCTCTCCTTTTTTCCCCTGCTGCTTCTGCTGCATCTGCGCTCCTTGCTTTTTTCCTCTCTCCTCCTTTCTGGCCTTGAACGAGCTTCCCTCTCTCCTGCCCGACTCCCTTTCAGCCTCATGCGGTCACTTCCCATCTGAGGTGCAAGCAGAAGGCGTGGGTGGAAGTGGCGCTGGCAGCATTTATGTTTCTGGCAGCACCCATTTGCCTAGCTACCCAGCCTGAGGCGGGGGGGCAACCCAGGAAGGAGAGCGCGGGAAACACGAAGCAAATTGTCACACCAGCGAGCAACACTAGTAAGGTTGTAAGTCGAGGACTTAACTGTTCACTTGAATGATGATTGTAATGTTCTCACCAAATAGCACCCCCTGCTGTTGCTAGGGACATGACAATGATGATTGTTCAAGCCACTCCCACCTGATCACATGGCCGACATGCCACTCCTATCCAGTCAAATGACCATTAAGCCACACCCAAAAATAAGCTGCACCCATAGTGTGGTAGTAAAAATTTTGGCTGCCTATTACTGCATTAGAGTGTATAGTTTCTAAACTCTAGAAGCACACTTTGATACTATCCCGCAGAGGATCAAACTGTGTATACTTTTAAATGTTTGAATCAGTGGGAAAGATCATGATCAAAATCAATAAATAAGTCAAGTGTCAAAAGGATTTTTTTTTTAAAAAAGAAACATGGCTGGTGAAAAATGAGATTCTTTCTAGACTATAAGATGAGATGAATAATTCAAAATAAGACTTGGCCAGTCATTCTGGAAAATACGTCATTAAAACATTTGAAATTTGTTGTTGTTGCCTTTATTGCTCTCTACCTTATTCTCTATTAAGCAATTTAAAAACTAAATAGAACCTTTCAAATCAGTTTTCTTACTTGGAACTCTTGGGAGATAGTCAATTTTATCCCAGACTCCTTGGGGATTTCAGCAGCAGCAATACCAGTTTAAGTCCAATTTGCTATATCTTTATTAAATTATGTATATTCCTTTGTATTAATGTATGGTCTTAGAGTGCTTGCAGTGTTTGTTGTTAATGTGTTGCCTAATGGACCAATAGTCTTCCTGAAATTATTTTCAAGTTGCAGTGTTCCACAATAGTGTAGATTGTACACCGCCGTAATTTGTTTCAAGACTGTATAGAAATGCTATTTGTTGCTTTGAGATTTTGTACTTTTAAAAAACATTTCTAAGGTCATAGGAACCAGAAAGCTCTGCAGACAAGAGTTTTTTTATTCAGAATCATGGAATCATAGATCATAGAGCTGGAAGGGACCTTAGAGGTCATCTAATCAACCACCTGCTCAAGGAAAGAGTCCTTATATTATCCAGGACAAATGGTTGCGGCGCAGGCGGAGTAACAGTCGGACACAAAGGAGTGGGTATAAATAGGGTCACTTTTATTAAACCAAACTCAAATTAACTATTTAACCAATTAAACCACGTGACCTGCAAAGGTGCATAAATCAAATGGGGGCGGAGTTAACTTTCCAACAAGCTCACTGAGCAACTCTAGGGTGAAAGCTCCTTGCCTGGGTGCAGGGTCAGGTAAAATTACACCTGCCCCCTGCCCAATGCCACGCCCCCACGGCGTGTGGGATGGCTCGCCACTGGTCTCTGATACGCCCCAGGCAGCGAGCCACAGGAGCGACCCCCTCCCCGAACCCAAGCCGGTCGAGCCCTGTAATCCGAGAAGGAGATCGCCCCTCACCTCAGTAGAGGTGCCCCTAAAGGAGATCACACAGTTGCTGCTTACGCCCATTTCCGTCCCCTATCGGCCACAGCAGGGGGTGAAATTATAATTTATTCCCCCTGCTCCCCCCCCCTGCACATGAATGTGCAGGCACCTCTGCAGGTCCGCTATGAATTTGTCCTTCCCCTCGTCTGTCAAATGTACCCCCTCCCCTCTGAATAAAGCTAACTGGGATGCTCTAATGTTGGGGTGATCTATCCCTCCACCCCCCGTCTGGAGTACCCATTCCTTCGCTACTCTGTTGACTCTCTACCTGGCATCCTCCACCGCCCTGGGTCCTTGGCATACCTCCAGCACCTCCGTGGTAAAATATGGTACCACAACACGCGTGTGTCAGGCCACCTTTCCCACTTCACCAGCAACAGGTGGTTGCCACCAGTGTGCCACACAAAACAATCTGGGTCCAGCCCCTCACCGCTCCCCACTTTCCCAACGGAAGAGGCCCGTCTCAAACGGAGACCTCCGAGCTCAATCCCTTCCACTGAAGCCCCAGTGACTCAGCAACCTCCGCATTCCTGAAGATAATGTTGCAGCTGTACATCCAGCCGACATGCCACGCTATGGCCGCAGTTCGCTACTGTGGGCAACAGAAGGGCAGCTCCTTCGCAATTTGCACGTAATAAAGTGGAGCAGGGCCAGGACCTAGAGAAACAATAAGAATAACAAGACAGAGTTAGCCACCCGCTCCCAAAAACGCTTGTACGCAGGTGCTCGAATCTACGCCATGAAAACCCACTGACTTCGATCCGCCACCGGATTCGTTACTTTGCTGAGAACTTGTTGGAAACCGCAATCAGTATTGCTGAGGGAATACCACCCGATATCCTGCTAATCCTCCGGTAACGGTCCCTAGCTGTCATTTGCTCAGTGGAGGCCCGTCATATGCTACAAAGGGCACCCTTCCCTGGCTTCCACGCTTTACCGGGACTCAGTCCATCACACCCAGGCCTATGTCCTGTTTGATGCGCCCGGCCGGTGATCAATCAACCATCTGCGCTACTGGGGACTCTGAGCGCAACCAACGCGGCTGCCGCAACCCCCAAATTAACATCGGTTTGCTGGCCCAGGGAACTGTAAATGATCCACTACTATGCGACCATGACAGCACCTTGCATACCTAACATGTCCCAAAGGCCATTTTTTGGCTGTCGTATGAAACGGCCTCGCCTCGTTGGGTGAGAATCTGGGTCCCATCCAATGCCCGCTGCCCCTGAGACTGGGCAAGGTATAGCGGCGTACTGATTTCTCCCCCCATCTGCGGCCTTTCCTTGGACCATCCCCAGATCATTCCCCCTGTCCTCAAATAGTTAGCCCCCGGGGTATTTTGTTAGGAGAGCGAAGCCCCCCCCAGTTGCCCCTATCCGATGGCATGTAACCGTGTGGTCCCAACTGCACTCCTTTGCTTGAGCGATGGCACCGCCCACCATTCTGGATACCCTGCGCCCCAGCCTATGCCATGTGGCTGCCGACCACCTACCCATGCGCCCATACTCCCTGGTAACAGACTGGGCCTCCTGTTGCTGTCTCGCTTCCCTGCCACTGGACCAGCTGTGCCTCAGTCGCAGACCCCTGCTCTTGTATTCCTCTCAGGAAGTCACAATACTCCTCTTCCAGCCTTCAGATGCCTGGGAGATGAGCCAATATGCTCCGTGGCCCTGCTCGCTCGCCCAGGGAGTAGAATAGTTGCGAGAAATTTATGCAGATAAGCAAAGGCCCATGCAAATGCCTTCTTTACCGTTATCGCATGAATTAGCTTGACCAACATGACTTAGATCAATATAACCATAATCTTAATGGTAACATCCTGACACCCCCAACGTCGATATAGCTTACAATAATAGCCCTTTATAAACTACCCGTCCCTGAAACAATTAGTATAATGCTTAATAACTCATCTTAAGGTAACCTCAACTCAAGCGTGAATTTGATTCAGATGACCGCAAAAACCTGGCGTTCGTGCAAGCCCCCCCATTCCAGGAAATGACTACACCAGTTCTCTGAACAACTAAAGGGGCTGCGATAAACTGACTAATTCATTTATTTATTCATTTATGCAATTGTCATGCCGCCCTTTTCCCTAGACCCATGGCGGGTCACAACATGTCGGCCACAGCACTTTTCACACAGAGCCAGGCTATTGCCCCCACAAACTGGTTCCTCATTGTGTACTCCTGAGTGGATTAACCAGAGAGTAGGAGATTTCCAAACTTCAGCATGGTAATGACCCGGGGATCTGCAGGCTGTAGTCATGACATTAATAGTATCTCCCAGTTTAGTTGGTACAGAAAAAGGCCTGCTACCAACTGCACCCGTACTGTTATGGCCCTCAGTACAAACTGACATTTGGAAATGTGGCCAAATTCAGAACATTAGTAGGGAGGAGCCACCAACAGTCATGCCTATATTGGTGGAGATCTACCCCCCATTGTCGAGGGCAGTATTAATGCTTTACCCTTAAAACATCGTATAAGGGAAGAAAATGCTTCCCTGACGTAATGTCTCCCTTACCAATACCTAGTTCTCCTTATGGTTCTTGTCCTGAGTGGAACTGCCATAGCATACAACAGGTTCAAGGAATCCCGAATTATTGGCCCCCGTTGCCTAAATGGCCATTGCCAAGTTTACTACCTCCCTATGTAATAAAGCCAACAAGTACCTCGTATGTACCACGTGCCCCGGCCGAATTGGCCAATGATAGAAACAGGGAAGATTGATGGCAGTAAAAAAAAAGACCCCAAGGTCCATCCAGTCTGCCCCACGCTACCTCCCGTACACCATCCCGCAATGGATATGTTCATCCCAGGCACGTTCAACCTCAGCCACTGCAGATCCCCTGCCCCTGTCTGCTGTACGTTCGTCCCAAGGATCAACCACTCTTTCAATAAAACCGTAAAATAATAAATGACAATGACAACGATAACACACGAGGCACCCAATCGGACAGCGCTCACAGATACACTCCACTCTGCTAGAGACGTAAGCCTTTACAGTGAGCGACTGTGCCCAGGCTGCTTAATGCCAGGGTGTGTATGTGTGTGTTCCAGGCTTTGCCCTAAACTGGGGAAAGGTGGGAACTGCCATATGGGCAATCCCCCTCCTTGCAATGAGGGCATAGTAATGCTGCTATCCAGCCAAATTACTGGTGTCTAGCTCATAAATCCCATAAAATTAAAATAAAATATATCTTTTATAATAATAGTAATAATAATCATAATAACAATTCATTAATTTCCCATGTCACCCCCCTCTATATATATCATTGTAGCGTTGATTGACTCTTTATGCATCCAGCCAGTCGAGAAACCCAACCTTTGGCCTATACCAGACCATTAGCTTGCAGGCAGGAGCCTTGTTTCTCCCATTCGGTATACCCTAAACCCACCGTTAGTATTAAACTAATAAAATAAATTAATAGTATATTAAATAAAACTGAACCCAGTGGTTCAATTAATCCAACCACTTCATCAGCTGAAGCTTCCTAAAAGGGGAGGAATTAGATCCATCAACCACTGTATTAATCCATATCTCCAGTGGAAGTTCCTCCTGATTCTAGTGGATTAATAATAATTAGTACTTTAATTATTTGTTTTTATAATTCATTGTTCAATAAATCGGTCAAGAATGAAATGCATCTTATCCCATAACTGGGTGCCATATTATATATATGCAAAATTAATCGGGAATAAATAGTTCAATATTGGCATTATAATCGATAAATTACTCCTTTGTCCCGAAATGAGGGGGAGGGGGGACAATCCAATTATAATTTTATGACCAATTAATAAATCCCCCGCCCTCCATCCAGGCTGCTGTGTCTCTACCAAATTAATCCTGTGGGTTTCAGCGAACCAAACAACTTCTGCCCACAGCTGGAACTATTCGCCTTACCAATCACTACCATTAAAAACAGATTTATACGTAATAATAATAATAATAATAATGATAACAATGATAATAATAATAATTTATTAAATTCGTATGCCGCCCCTCTCCGAAGACTCGGGGCGGCTCACCGCAAACGCTGTGTACTAATGTATGCTGGCAAGAGGCAACAACCATGTAAACCTCTCCTCCACCAGGGGAAACGGGGCCCCAATCAGCGTCAGCCTGTCTAGAGCTAATGGGGGAGGGGCCGGCGGGAGGCAAGAAACACCACCCCCCCGCGCCACGCAAAGTCCAGCCACGTGGAGGAAGGGCGAACGGCCTCTCTGCTGCTGTCGCCCACTCCCTAGCGTTCGCCCCGGCCTCCCCGCACCGAAACGCTCCAGGCGCTTAGCCCGCAGGGCCGCGAGAGCCCCGGCTCACCTGCCCGGGTGGCACAGAGGCCCGGAAAACAACAACCCATCCGGCAAGCCGTCGCAGCCCACGCGCGCCCTGCCGCCATATACACAAAGTTGGGGGGGGGGCGCCGGCCCGCGGCAGCCATCTGACCCCCTCCCCCCTTCCCAAGCAAGCAAACCCGGCAGGCAAAAAACGGCGAATCCCCAAGTAGAGTATACATCAAGCCATCTTTGACCTCTAGTGTCTCCATCCTTACTGGGTCACCCATTCAAATACAAGCCAGGATAGATGCTCCTTAGCTTCAGAATCTCAGCAAGGTCAGCCAGATACAGCTAGCCCTCCACGGAGCCCAAGTCCCCGCCGGCGCCGTCCTGCGTGCTGCCGGCAACGAAGGAGAGGCGCCGCCGCCATCCTGATGGGCGCCCGGCGAACAGCATGTTCCCGGGCGCTGGATGCCGCCGCCCCCGCAAACCCGAGCTTCCCCCGGCGATCGCCATCGATCCCAGGGGCGTCGCAAGGGCACCGTCCTCTGCTTCCTCATTCCTCCCGTCGGAGAGAAAAAGGCTCGCTGGTCCCCCCTCGCCGGTCCGTCCTGCGGCGAGATCGGGGGCAAGAGCTGTCCCGCGCCGGCGGGCAGGAGGCACTGTGCCACGAGGCAGCCCCTTTTAGGGCTGCCTCCCTCCTGCCCGGTCAAGTGGGTGACCAACGCACCCAAACGCCACGCTGCGGCCCCCGGGGATGACGTGGGGGCCGCAGGCTCCGCCCCAACATGGCGGCCTCCTTCCCCGGCCCACGCCGCAACCCTCACCGGCGGTAAGTCGCCAGCGGCATTGTCCAATCTTTTCTAGAAAGATTTGAAGCCTGGTAGCTAACAACCATGTTCATATTGAACTACAGAAAATCCAAACTATGGATCATATTTATTTATTTATTTATTTATTTATTGGATTTGTATGCCGCCCCTTTCCGGAGACTCGGGGCAGCTAACAGCAACAATAAAACAGTGTACAATAGTAATCTGATACTAAAAATGATTAAAAACTCATTAATATAAAAACCAAACATACATACATACATACCATGCATAGAATTGTAAAGGCCTAGGGGGAAAGAGGATCTCAATTCCCCCATGCCTGATGGCAGAGGTGGGTTTTAAGTAGCTTACGAAAGGCAAGGAGGGTGTGGGCAATTCTAATCTCTGGGTGGAGTTGGTTCCAGAGGGCCGGGGCCGCCACAGAGAAGGCTCTTCCCCTGGGTCCCGCCAAGCGACATTGCTTAGTTGACGGGACCTGGAGAAGACCCACTTTGTGGGACCTAACTGGTCACTGGGATTCGTGCAGCAGAAGGCGGTCCCTGAGATAATCTGGTCTGGTGCCATGAAGGGCTTTATAGGTCATAACCAACACTTTGAATTGTGACCGGAAACTGATCAGCAACCAATGCAGTCTGCGGAGTGTTGGTGTAACATGATTGCTCTCGCAGCTGCATTCTTCACGATCTGAAGTTTCCGAACATTTTTCAAAGGTAGCCCCATGTAGAGAGCGTTACAGTAGTCAAGCCTCGAGGTGATGAGGGCATCAGTGACTATAATGAGTGATATTACAGCCATTACGAAATTGAACTGTCTCAAAATATTCCAAGAATATCCCCACAAGCTTGAAGAGCACGAAAAAGATAAAAGTAAATGCAAGAGAAATCAGACTTGAAGATATTCTTGTATACATGTCTTCTAATCAAGTTCCAACCTGCGATTGGTTGTCCCCAGTTTGGACCAGTTTTTAGAACCGGGAGCAGTGGTGGCGGGAGGCTCCGCCCACCACCCGGAAAGTTTCTGCATATACAAAGTGATATAAAGTAAGGAAGAAAAAAGCAAAAGCAAAGAGAAAACAAAAAGTGCAAGAAAAGGAACAAATGTTGAAGAAAAATAGAAAAAAAATCTTCACAGCAGGTATGCATACATTTATATTTTAATCTCTTTAAACTAACATCATAATATTGTTCTTTGTATAATCTATCTTGTGTAATTGTCAAAACCATAAATTATAACCTCATTTTTTTCATTTTTATGTAAAACAATCCATAAGATGTTTCCAATTACCAATAACTGTAGTGTCTTTTTTTTAATCAAAAAAGTAATTTGATCTGTTTCAGCAAGATATGTCAATTTCATCTATCATTCCTCCATCGTGGGTAGTCCAATCTTTCCATCTCTCCGCATATAATGAATCATATACTGAAGTAATCTTCTGTAACTTTTTTTTTTTAGTTATGCATTAGTCACAGAAAGGAAAGTTCTGGCTTCAGTTGAATATTAATTCTGAAAATCTTCCATATCAAAGTATGTATTTGAATTCAATATTTTTTTTAGGTTTTAAATTATCCACTGGCCTTTAAAATAAACAATTAGTATTCCCACAAAAATCCAGGTTGTTAGTCTAATTATTTTTGCTATTTACAAAGGCGCTTTTGTCAGCAAAAATGATTTCTTCTGTTTGTTTTTTTGGTTTTTTTTAAACATCCTCCCCTTTGCCCATTTAACATTTGCTTGGATCACAATCTTGCTAAGCAAGATTAAATTGAATTATTAAATTAAAATATTTTAAAATAATGTTTCCTCTCCCCCACCCCACTTTTGAATTTTAAAAAGATGCACTCACCAAGAATATTTGATCTTCTGTTTGGAGTATTTCTCTTATGTTCTAAAGTAATTAAGTAATGAAGTCCAAAAATGTTTTTAAAATGGGGTTTTTACTGGTCAAAAAATCCATTAAAGCAGTTGATGTCTATATAGCAGTTAAGCACACCAATCTACACAGCAGTTAAGGTCATATTGTAAATCCCTCAGCTCTTAAGGTGCTCAACTGGCAATAGAAATCGCAAGAAACTCAGTTCTTGTGGTCCCCCTCATGACAAACAGCTTTTCTAAAGCTCAAGTAGGTGATCCCTCAAATCTCTCCTTTATCACCAGAGAGATTTTTGTCAGCCAGAAAATGTTATATTTTATAGCGTTAATACTTGACCTAGAATATCACAGAGGTTTACACAGTGGTCTAGCATGAGAAGAATTGATCACCTTGTCTTGAATTCCAGGTCGATTTTACAGAACAAGAAGATAAGAAGAGCCTTGCTGAAATAGATCTGAACTTATTAAAGTTCCGATTCTTGCTTCACAGGGGCTCATTATTTCTGGAACTTCCATCATTACAAAATAAAAGTTTTCTTACTATGGTTTCTCTGGGACTGGAATTCTAAGTCAATCACAAAAGTCTCTATGGGATGGTTGCAAGTATCTGGAGGTAGAATAGTTGACTTCTGGTAACAGTGGTTTTTTATTAGCAGGACCAGTAGTGGGTTTTAAAACCCTTTACTACCGGTTCATATGCGCACTCACATGCAATGCTTCTGTTCATACACAGAAGCTTCCCAGGTGGGTGGGCAGAGCCTCCCACCACTGCCACTACCAGTTCTTAGAACCAGGCCGAACCAGGAGCAACCCATCGCTGAACTAGATCCACAATGGCAAATATTTTTCAAAGTGCTCTCTTTAAGTCCAATTTACTTTTTACTTTTTATTGCTCTCAAGCCTGTGAAAATATTCTTGGATATTTTGAGACAGTTCAATTTCTTAATGACTAGAATATGATCCATAGTTTTGCTTTCCTGTATTGCAATATGAGCATTGTTGTTAGCTGCCATGCCTCCAAATTATATAATGCATCCTAGCTCTAAAGGTTGAGAAGCATATAGTTAGTGCAAAATGTGCCCTTTGTACATTGAAACAACAGCTTAGTGATGAAGCCAAAATATGTGTTGACTGAAAAAGAAAAAATAGCAAAATAAAACAATGGTTCTGAGACCAATTTCCAAGTGACATCTTCTGAAAGTCCACAGAAAAAGTAGAGGCATCAAAAAAATTAAGAGTGGACATGTTGTTTGGAAAGAGTGAAAAGAAAGAATTGCCTTTAGGAACCAGCAAATGCTGATTTCAGGCCTAGAGGGCTTTTTTCCATCCATTTTCTCTTTAGGAAATACGGGTTTTCCCCTGCTACTTAGGAAATATGGGCTAGACTGGAAGGCTGTAGAATCTGAGGCAAAGAAAAGAATGCCATTACTGGTTCCTTTGCAGTCCAGACTGAAAATTTTTGCTGGAACATTTCTCCATTGGAAAGAAAAATGAACAATATTTATTTCTGAAATTCTGAAAAAAATGAATAAAATGTATTTGTTTGAGTGCTTTAGAAAGAAGTATTTTGGTTTGGTTTGTTTTCCAAAATCTTCCCAGAGGTCAGTTTCAGTTCTGACTGAGAAAGAATATGCTACATGTTAGAAGGTATTTCCTTGAACCCACTAGATAAGAATATAAGAACATAAGAAGAGCCATGCTGAATTGGGCCAAAGCCCATCAAGTCCAGCATTCTGTATCACACAGTGGCCCACCAATTGCACATGGGGATCTTGAGCAAAAAGAGAAGGCAGAACCCACCTTTTCCCTTGATCCCCAACAAATGGTACCCAAGAGAATCCTGCCTGCCTCAACCAACATAGAGTCGGCACTTGGATAGATTTGTTTTTATTTTTTATTTTTTAGATTTACACTTAATAACAGATAGGTACTATTATTTCAATTATAAATGAAGAAAAGAGAAAATTTTAATGATTTTTTTCTTGAGCTAAATATTCATATTCAAAGTGTGCTATTAAATTTTTTAAAATTTTGGATGGTAAATTGGAATTATTAACCAGATTATGGTTATTTTTTCCTGTTCATTTCAGTAACAGTAACTGTAAGGGACTTTTTTTAAAAGAGAAAAGAACACTTGGGAAAAGATTTGATTCAATGTCCAATAATTTAAAACCATTCTCATATGAGTTTTGCTAATGAGTTATAGAATGTTTCTCTTCCTTGAGAAAAATTACCTCACTATTTGTAATCTAAATTAAACATTAATGTTTAATTATCATGATGTTTAAAATACAATAGTGTAATGAACAGATAATGTATAGGTAGTATAATAAAAAAGTTAGTGTCCTAATACACACACACACACATTCACATGCCATCCCTACAATGAGTGCATAAAGGAATGGGTACAGGTTGAGAAATGAATTTTATGTCAAATAGATTCTAGGAGTTACATTATACCTTTGTACATGTTGGGTAAGTAAAGAATTAACTTATGCGATTCACTGCAGCAAATAATTCAATCATAATCACCATAGCTTATAGAAGAATGGGGGGAATCGAAAGGTTAGTCCTATCAAAACTTTTAGTCATACAGCCAAAAATAAATAACTAAATAAAGCAGACTTTACATTTAGAAGCAACGTACCTCAGAGTGACAGATGCTGTGAATAATCAAAAGAACATGATTGTATCAAGACAGAAAATGCCCAGCTTAGAAACCTGCTCATCCTTACCAGTGGGGTTTAAGCAGATCCCACAAAGCAATTTGTGTAATTAACACAGCGAGGTGAGCAACCTGCATTAGTTCCAAATTATGGTCATGTCTGGCTGAAAATCTAAAAGAAAAGACTTTGTAAGGAAAAATAAGAGCACTTTACTGAGATGGGTATGGCCAACCTAATTATGATGGGGATCAATTGGAGATGCTCAAGTATTCATGCCCTGAAGTGCCGGTTGGGCTTCCTACAAGATGGTGGATCTTTCGGGAAACAGTATGCTTGACGAGCTGGGTTTGTGGTTTGTTCTTCCTTCATTCCTATGAGTATTCTAGGGACACTTTTTAAAATGAACTAGGACCACTTTTCTGTGAACAGTTCTTACAGCACTAAATTATAAATTTCATTTCCCAAAGTCCATGATGGCTAATTTATGGCACACATGCCACAGGCAAGCGCGCAGAGCCATATCTGCCGGCACGTGAGCTGTTGCCCTAGCTCAACTCTTGGGTGCATGTGCATGCTGGTCAGCTGATTTTTGGCTCATGCTGAGGCTGTAGGAGTGTATTTTCAGCCTCCGTAGGGCCTCTGGGAGGGTAGAGGGCATTTTTGCCCTCCCCAAACTCCAGGAAAGCCTCTGACTGATCCTGATGTCTAGCATTAATAATACCTGGAAAAATAAACACATTCGCTTCACAACCAAATTCAGATTAGGTAAAAGTTTCCCTCACACATATGTGTTAGTTGTTCCTGACCCTAGGGGGCAGTGTCATCTCTGTTACAAAGCCAAAGAGCCAGCACTGTCTGAAGACGTCTCTGTGGTCATGTGGAGGGCATGGCTAAATGCTGAAAGCACATGGAATGCTGTTACCTTCCCAGCAAAGGTGGATCCTATTGTTTCTATTTATATTTTTACATGCTTTCCAACTGCTAGGTTGGCAGAAGCTTGGACAAGTAATGGGAGCTCACTCTGTTACAGAATGCTAGGGGTTTGAACTGCTGAACTGCCGACCTTTCTGATCAACAAGCTCAGCGTCTTAGCCACTGAGCCACCGCGTCTCTCTTTAAATGCAAATTAAGTCAACCCAATATTTTTTTTCCCAACTGCTACTTATGGCGGTGAAACCTGGACTCTCAAAATGATAGGTATGAGAAGGCTGGATGTCTTTGAACTGTAGTGCTGGAGGGGACTGTTACTCATCCCATGGGCTACAAAAATAACAAACAAAGAGGTCCTAGACCAGGGTAGTGATGAGCTCCTATGGGTATGGTCAGGTATCCAGAAAAATTTTGAAATTGTTTTCTTTTTTTCCCTTCTGGACTCTGGGTATGTTTTTCCTAGCGCAGTAAATGCATAATTTTAGAAGAGCTGTGCGTGCGTGTGTGTACATATACTTTATATAGTAGATAATGTATATTTTTGTGTGCCTATGTGTAATATGTATGTACACATATGGCAGAAATATACATAGAATTAAATAGTATATTTTGGATGTTCAGTAATAGTAAAGGAAATTGTATCTCTTTGAGAAGAGGAGAGGCCAGGCACCCTAACCCTAACCCTTGACATAAGTGACGTCAAGTTGGCCACCTTTAAGCCAGTCACATGACCTTTAAGCCATCCTGGTCACATAACCATCAAGCCACTCCCACCTAGTCACATGACCGGCCAGCCACACCCACAAAATAAGCCACACCCATGGTGTTGTAGTAAAAAAAATTTCAGCCCTTCACTGAATGAGGGCTGTCAAACTTGGGGCCTGCAGGCCAGATGTGTCATCTGCTGGCCATGCCCATGCCTGGTTTAGCAAAAGGGGAAAAATCATAATATGTCACATGACAATGCTGTGATGACGCAGGTTTGACACCCCTGTCCTAGACTGAATCTCATTTAAAAATATCATTTGGAGCCAAGATAGCCAAACAGAGGCTCTCATACTTTGGTCATATCACTTGACTCACTCAAAAAGTCAATCACACTTGGAGTGGTAAGTGGAAACAGGAGAATGGTCCCGCCCTACTACCTGGTGGCTGGACACTTTAAAAGATGATCCTGGGATGACCATAGTGGATCTGAAGGAGGCAGTGCAAGAAAGAGGAAACTGCTGATCCATAGAATGGCCAAAGGTTGAACATGACTGAATAGTTGATGATAACAACAATGCATGGAAAGGCAGAGTGCTGATACTATACTAAAATTCATTGTTTGGGAGTATGGCCTGGCTGCAGTATTAGAAAAGAAAAATAATGCAACTAAATTAAAATTTGTTCTCTGTTGCACAAACTCTTGCGCTAGTATCTAACAGATAAATCAGTTTGTCAGAGCATTATTGTTACAGTTCCATTTTTAAATTATTTTTTGTCTTTTGGGCCTAAGCAGTTTAAAAATTCTCATTTGTTTCTAGACTTTTCTTTAAAAAAGAAAGATCTCAGATTTAGTATTAGGAATGGTGCTTGCCAATTGATTAAAATTGTACAGCCCTTGTTTTATTTCATGCAGTAAAGGAAATACTGTATTCCCATACCCACTTTCCCAAACAAAGTAAAAAACAAAACAAAACCCTATTAGAGCTTACTTTACATATTGATGTGCCACATTTAGAAACTATTTTATAACTTAAGTTGAATTGCTAATGTGGTTGCTATGGTAAGAACAAATGTCTTACTGAACAGAAGAACAAACAGTTTGCTCACAAAAACTGTTGGATAGATGTGTAAAGATTTCACTTATAAGGATGGGGGTGGGAATTTATCCCTGTCTAACTGTTTAGATACCTGGCTATTCACAACATTAAGTACACAACCATTTCTCATATTATATATGACACAGAATTCACACACACACACACAAAAACACACCATACTGATTTTTACCTCCCAATTTACATATAAGAATAGCTAAGAATTTTATATTCATATTCCGCTAGGAGCAAATTTGGATGATACATTTTCAAGATATCCATAGCTGGACAAAATCCAGCCAGCTGTATTCAGATTTAAAAACAACAATCCCTTCTTCATTTTTCACTGTGTGCACATCAAATGAGTGTAAGCGGGTATAGATTTATATGTCACATCTTGCAATTACTTTGTATGAGATGGTGAAGGTTTGTTTATACATTTCTTTTGCTTTAATGGTAAAAATGCTCTTTATGTTACCAGCATCTGGGGATCTCAGTGTTCTTATAATCATTCCAGGAAGTGTTTTATGAAAAGAGAGAGACAGAGTGAAGAGGGTGGGAGGAGGAAAAAGAACACACCGCAGAAATTTGCTGCCAAAATTGAGCAAATAAATGGAATCTAATTATGCTGGTCCACACATCCTAACTCATACACTCCAGAGATAATAGATAACTTATTCATTGGCACATAACAGACAGGTCATTTTTGCTTCATAGTGGAGTTGGGTCTAGAAATGATATGCAACTGACTCCACAATAGCAATTTGTTTGTTTTAGAATAAAAAGTATAGTGAATGCTGTATATACTATTATGTGCCCAATTAAACAGTGATCGTGTTGCACTCTTGAAATCTTGGCAATGACTTGGTTCCAATTATAGAAAAAAAATACGGTGGTGTTTCCCACATTCAAGGCATCCAGATGTATTTGGGCATTACCTGAACTTGGATGGAGAGTTTATTATACTAATAAACTGGGGAAGTGAGAGAGCGTTCATGGGAAGGGTTAGGGCAGGGGTGGGTTCCTCCTGGTTCAGACTGGATCACCCGAACTGGTAGCAACATGTTGCTGACGTCACAGTGGTGTCATGGGTCCGGTTTGGTCCAAGCTGGTCCGTGGGCGCCACCATCTTTTTTATGGATTTTATGGAGTATTTATTTGTTTGTTTGTTTGTTTGTATGCCGCCCCTCTCCGTAGACTCGGGGCAGCTCACAACAACAATAAAACAATGTATATAACAAATCTAATAATTTAAAAGTCACTAAAAACCCCTTATTAAAAAGCAAACATACACACAAACATACCATGCATAAACTGTATAGGCCCGGGGGAGATGTCTCAATTCCCCCATGCCTGACGGCAGAGGTGGGTTTTAAGGAGTTTACGAAAGGCAAGGAAGGCGGGGGCAATTCTAATCTCTGGGGGGAGATGGTTCCAGAGGGTCGGGGCCGCCATAGAGAAGGCTCTTCCCCTGGGTCCCGCCAAGCGACATTGTTTAGTCGACGGGACCCGGAGAAGGTCAACTCTGTGGGACTTAACCGGTCGCTGGAATTTTTCCTCTGTTGCTGCTTGGAAAAGGGCCCTCCTGCCCACTCCTGAGTTTATACTTACCTTTATTCCTTCACCCAAAGCACAGCTGATCTGCTCCTCAGCTGTGTTTCAGGCTGATTGTAGCTACTGAGCATACATGAAGTAGAATTGCATGAGGGGACACGCGAGAGTGCATGAGGCTGTGCTGGCAGGCAACGCAGTGGTGAAGGTAAGTGGAACCCGCCCCTGGATTAGGGCTTTGGAATTAGGCCCCTCCAACTTGCTGTACAGCTTTTTATTCTATCCCATTAGAAATAGTGGCGTTAATATTATCACTGGCCATTACGAATGTGTCAAAGACACCTTGTACGTCAACAGAAGAGAATATTTGAAGCTCAAGGACTGAACTGTCGTGCTGAGTTATTGTTTTCTTGCAGACATTTCATTATTCAACTAGGTAATCTCATCACTGCTGGTAGGGATTGCGAGTGAGAGCTCTCTGTTTATACAGCATATGTACAAACCCCACTCCCTCCAGCACTGATGTTGTGACCTAGTTGGGTAAAGCCGGTATTTTGACTTTGATTTGTATGGTTCATCATGCATATTTAACTGAATGAAAAATATAATCACACATATTCCACCTGGAGAGGGAAGGAGGGAGGGAGGGAAGCAGACCGGCCCATTCTGTTTTCAAACTTCAGGGATGTGGTGATAGGCTGATGATGAGACTAGACTTTCAATCCTGGGCCTAGAAAGCCTAGAACTAAGACGCCTTAAACAAGATCTAAGTATTGCCCATAAGATCATATGCTGCAACATCCTGCCTGTCAGCTTCAACCACAACAACACAAGAGCACACAACAGATTTAAACTTAATATTAAGTTCACTGTAAAAAATATGACTTCAGTAACCGAGTTGTTGAAGCGTGGAACTCATTACCGGACTCCATAGTGTCATCCCCAAACCCCCAACACTTTACCCTTAGATTATCCACGGCTGACCTATCCAGATTCCTAAGAGGTCAGTAAGGGGCGAGTACAAGTGCACTAGAGTGCCTTCCGTCCCCTGTCCTATTGCTCTCCTATACCTTTCTTCTATTCTTTCATTGATATGTTCTATTACTATATCTTCTTTTCTATTCTTTCTTAGATATATTTTACTATGGGTATCTCCTCTATAACCTTCATTGTGCATTTTACTATGTGTGTGTATATATATACCCACTAAAACCCTCATTGTGTATTGGACAAAATAAAAATAAAATCAATAAAAAACATAGAAACTGGGTGACCCACTCAGCTTCTTTAAGACTGAAAGCCTTCCATTTACATTCCATTGCCATTTGTGTAGAAGAGACCCATTGACCAGGGCATCATTCTGTTCAATGGGCTTGAGATAAATTCTATTAAAAAGAGGACAAGTGCAGTTTGCATCTGGCTCAAACATAACATTCCAATGCTAGAAGAACCAACCAGGTTTTTTTTGTGGTTGAAAGTTACGGATGAGAAAAAAAGGCAAGAGTAGCATTTATATTGCGGCTTAAGGAAAGCTGATGAAAGAATGGCTTGGCTTGGCTTGGCTTTCCTTGTGGGGTGGGACTTACTTCTTATGTTTATTCAAATTCAGATTGAAAGAGAGACAGAGAAAAGCTTTAAGTTCTGGAGCTTTGCAGTGAGCTTCATTTTCGGTGAGCTCTGAACTCATCAAAGAAGGCTCAGCACAGATAGTACTTTAAGTCCCAGATACTACTATGAAACCAGATCCGTAGTAAAACAAACCCCTTTGACATCAAAGTCAGTTCTGCAAGTGTCTCCATACATTAAATATAAAAATTTCATCCAAAGTGGAAAAATAGGGACAACTAAGATTCATTATTCAATTTATTACTGTCATGTGTCTCTGAGGCTTGACGTGCCTTCAAAAGCTTCATTTGATCCTAAGAGGCTTAAAACTTATCCTGTGAAATTTTCTCCATAACTCCCAAGCTAGCTATGGAAAATCTGACATGTAAGAACTAATTCTCCTAACCTTTACTGACAGGCAGGCATATTTCTTTCAAAAATAAATTGTGGTTAACATTGTAATTAATCTTCTATTTTTTCCCCCATATTGTAGAAGAGTCTAGTAGGCTAGCTCAGTGTTTAATCAGAAAATGTGGGAACTGGAGTAATGTGTGATGCAGTGGCCAGTCTTCGGACATGATTTCTTTTTTGAAAAATACACCCTGTAAGCAATGTATTGTCATAAGAGTATAATTAATCAAAAGCTTAAATTCGTGCTAAATGTTAAAGAGAGTCAGGGGAAACGGCAAGAGTTTCAGGCACAGCTAAAAAGACATATTTTGAACTGTCTAAACATTTGCTTGACGGCAGGTCAGTTTACTCAGTAATAATCTGGAATAAACCTGGGATGCTAATTTCTTGGAGATCAAGTTTGCAATAATTCAGGAATTGTTGGGACAAGTTTAGCAGCAAGGAGGTTCTGCTTTCTGCACAGATATAAAATAAAATGTACAATTCTTATGGGGAAGGGAGGCAGGGAAAGGGGGACAGAAATGAGTTTGTATGATAGCACTTGTGCAGTTCAACAAGTCATGAAAAGTTAGTTTCATGTGAGAGGGCAGCATGCAGGAATATGGAGGAAAAGCATCTCTTTGAATCATTAAAACAGCCACATCTTTCCCAAGTTTCACAAGAATGGTTCAGCAGCTATTTCCTGGCTGTGACAGCAAATATATGTGAAAAAACTATTTTCCTCATTTTCTGCTCTCCTAGAAAGTTTCAAACCACAAAATAGCTAGCCCCTTTTAACCCCCTCCTTGTAAACTCCCAAATGAAAAATGGGGCACACATATTTGGTTCTCCCCTCTCCACCATCCCAATCCTCAGAGCCTCCCAGACAGACAGGAATAGGAAATGCAGTCCCGAAATTGGAAAAAGAGACTCCCCCAACCCACTGTTTCACAAGAATCAATTGAATTCAAGAATCTTCCTCTTTAGAAAAACTTTCTGGGTCTGGAAATTTAAATATGTAAAGAATGTGTTAAATATAGGACTATACGACACTTAGCAGTGCAATGAGATATTCGTTTATTTAGGTGTATGGATATTTTAATGACATTTCACCTCCTTGAGAACTAAGGAACAATGCAAATGTGCAAATAAAATAAATAAATTAAAATACAGTTTTGTTCCTCCTGAGGACAGGAATTTGTCCTTAAGGATTTCATTCCATTTTACATTATCTCGTGTTTATAAATGTTTAAATGTTGTTATATTGCCCATTCAAGTGCAGAGGCGCACTTTAAATTATTTAGAAGATGCCGTGAAGGTATGAAGCAGTTCATTGATTCACCATTCGCTATTCTCTTATCTCCTGGATATGTCGGGGAGATTCGATTCTTTTGGTATTATTAAGTAGCAGCTGCCTCCCCCCTTCCCCCACGATTTGAAACCTGCCTCCTGCAAGATGCCAATAATGATTAAATCTACTGTATAATTCAGGGAGGCTCTCACCCTAATATCTGGAAAACATTTATCTACTACAGTGCAATAAAAGAATGTGCAAAACCTGGAGGTCACATAGCACACTTCAGCCTTAGAATTCCAAAGAGGTTGCCACCATTTAATTTTTCCACATATCCACAATTTTAACCCATATAACAGGGTTTCTCCCACTTACGGCCAAATTCTTAGACTGTAAATAAATGAGGATCTTCTTTATATAACCAGAAAATAAGTAGCAGAAGAGAGCAGGGGTCTCAGAACACCTTGTTCCAAACTTAAATAACAGGGGCAGTAGCTGCTTTTTGGCAAATAAATCAAAACATCGCACTTTGCTGTGAAGAAGGACTGCAATCCAGGTTCAATGACCTGCGAAAAATCATAAAGTAATGAATAATAGTAGCATTGCTAACGGAACTCATGCTAAGGAGTGCAGAAAAATAGCGATAGCACTTAGATTTATATACCACTTCACATGTTTTACAGCCTTCTCGAAGCAGTCAGTATATTGCCCCCAATAAACTGGGTCTCATTTTTCTGACTTCTGAAGGATGGAAAGCTGAGTCAGTCTTGAGGTAGTGAGATCTGAACTGCCCAATTGCAGCCGGCAGCCGGTAGCCAGCAGAAGTCGCCTGCAGTACTGCACACTGTACCACTGTGGCTCTTGATAGGCAGTGAGAACCCTGTGGGCAAGTCTCAAACTGGTTTATGAAAGGGCCAGTCTTTGGATCTGATAGACCCAAAGACAGATCTGGTAGAGCTAACCCAGTGAGGGCAAACCTTTTTTTCCTCAGGTGCCAAAAATGCACATGAAAGTATTATTGAGTGCAAATGCGTGCCCACATCCATAATTCAATGCCACCTCCACACTCCACCCCCTGTGCATGTGTGCTTGACTCCCCCCCCATTGCCCCGTCCCCTGCACATGCATACACAATGACTTTTAATTATTAGATTTGTTATACATTGTCTTATTATTGTTGTGAGCCGCCCCAAGTCTACGGAGAGGGGCGGCATACAAATCTAATAAATAATAGTAATAGTAATAGTAATAGTAATAGTAATAGTAATAGTAATAGTAATAGTAATAGTAATAATAATAATAATAATAATAATAATAATAATAATAATACACGAGCTCCCCGCTCTCTCGCTTCCTAACTTCTGGTGTGCCCAATAGGCCTGTTTGTTTCACTCACCAGGCTCCAAAGGCTTCCCTGATGCCCTCCAGAGTTCGAAAACGCCCTCCTAGAGCCTCCGTGTGCACCAAAAATCAGCTGGCTGGTACGCACATGCACGCTTGGAGACAACGTAGGGCAATAGTTCACATGCCAGTATATATGGCTCTTCTGTAGCATGTGTGCCATGGATTCACCATCATGGATCTAACCCATCCTAGAAGAGACGTGCTATTTTCCTAACCTAACTTTACCAACCGGTTTGTGTAAAGATTGTGATTTCTCTATTAATTGCAGCAAAACTTTCAGAAAAAGTGAATGAATGGTGTCACCTTCTCCTTTGAATTAAGGTCAGGAGTTTTCTCAGATCCGCTTATTGTTTTATACAGTTTGGTGAAGGATTAATGCATGGTCCTTTCAGTGATTTTATTTTTTATTATGGGAATGTTTATTTTATTTTATTTTTTAGAAAATGGAATGGCTTCTAAACAGGTATCAAGGGTGCTTTTCTCACATATGGAGAGCTGAGTTTGTCTTGGTGTGCAATTAGAGAAGCTTCTTAGAAAGATATCAAATGAAGGTAGCTGATTAAACAAGAACTAATGAATTCCTGCTGAGAGAGGGGGAAAAAATCATTAAAACGCTTGGCTTCAATCTATAGCAAGCTCATTTAATTCAAAGTATGGTAACAAATAGCTGATCGTATTTCTTAGCAGATTCAGAAGGAAATTAAGCTGAAGTTAGGTGGAATTTGGAGCTCGGCATCCAAAGTCAAACTCAGTACTTGTTGCTTATCTTGATGAGTTGGCGGGACAGCAAGCTTGGTCATAATTGCCTGTCTATTACCAAATGGGGAAAAATAATTTACAGCAAACTTGACTGGCTTAAAGTTTCACTTTAGCATTCTTTTAGCATTTATATAGCAGATTTAAAATTCAGAACATTTCATCCTCCTTCCTCTTACAATGTGGTGTGATAGATTTATATTGGCTTTTTCTTGTTTCGGAGGATAATTGAGTTTGGGAGAAAAGAGCTTGCAAGCGAGGGCAAAGTGCGCTATCGCAAAGTGAGGAAAAGGATGAAATTCTGGGATTCTCTTTTCTCTTACATGGTGCCTCTTGAGAAGAGAACTCCTCCCCATCTGACAGCAATAGAATTTGAATCTTATTCTTCTCACGTGAGGGAAGGGGAAAACACCTTAACATGGACAACATTTTGATTAAAGGCTTCTCCAGTCATCCATTCTCACAGGGAAGGGTCCACAGGGTTGGCCTTCTCTGGGTCCCATCGGCTAAGCAAGGTCGGTTGGTGGGGCTGCAAAGGAGGGCCTTCTCTGTGGTGGCACCAGCTCTCTGGAACCAGCTACCTCCTGAGATCCATACTGACCCCATCCTACTGGCCTTCCAGAAGGCTGTAAAGACCTGGCTTTTCCAGCAGGCCTGGGGGTTGTTGATCAAATGACACATTATCTAGATCTGGCCACAAAAGAGATGCACAATTTTATTAATGGGTTTTAATTTTATTAATGGGTTCCACGTCCTTGGAAAGGGGCAGCATACAAATCTAATAAATTATGATTATGATTATGATTATGATTATGATTATGATTATGATTATGATTATGATTATGATTATGATTATGATTATGATTATGATTATGATTATGATTATGATTATGATTATGATTATGATTATGATTATGATTATGATTATGATTATGATTATGATTATGATTATGATCATCATCACCACCACCATTATCATTATCATTATTAAATTGTTTTTTAAACTGTTCCTTTTAGATATCACTTCCATGTTGTAAGCCACCCAGAGTCCTTCGGGAGTTGGGCAGCATAAAATTTAAAGAAAGAAACAAATGCATGCATGAATGAATGATTCCAAATTGTAGCTGAGGCAATCCAAGTCCTAGATGGATCCAAACTGAAAGAGGATACCAAAAGTGGTTGCAGGTATGTAGGGCAAGGTATGGAGATATTTCACATTTACTTTGTTCTATTTTGATACCCCTCACTGGAGCAGCTCTATGACAAGTCCCCACAGCCAACTGACCATAGCCAACTTGTGGTGGCCAACTTGCCATGGGACAATGAAAAAAACAATTTGACTGTACCCAGGGCGGCCGATAGGGCAGTACTACTGGTAGTGGCGTCAGGGGCCTGGCCAAATTGACAAATAGGGGGGCCCCGGATGGTTTTGCCGGCCCCCTGGCGCCCGCAGTAATTTGTGCCCAGTGAGCAGCGCCGACGCCGAGCTCCATCTCCTCGCAGTACCGGCCCTCTCTTGGAGCGCACGGTGAAGGTAGGAGCCCCTTCGGGGTGGCGGCGTTGGGGAATGAGGCTTGGGTGGCTGGGGCGTTCCCTGTAGCTATAGGCTGCGCATGCCTTAGCCAGCGCACCCCAAAATGCCCCCCGGCCCCGCACACCCTTTTCCAAGGGCACGCACGCCGCAGCCGCCCCCAGCCCCCCCGCTCCTCTAGCCCCCTCGGGCCCCTGGCTACTCACCGCTGCCCCCCGTATGCCCACCCGCCCACCTGATCCACCTCTCTTTCTCCTCCGCCGGCCAAGGTTTTTCTTGCCGAAAAAAAAAGAAAAAACCTTTGCCGGCTTTTTTTTTTCTTAATTTGAATGTTCCGGGCGGGCTGGCAGGGACATTGAAAATCACTTTCGCCAGCGTCCGGAGAACGAGAGAGAGTGAGAGCAACAGAGCAAGATAGAGAGAAAGTGAGAAAGAGAGAGAGAGAAAGAGGGGAGAGAGAAAGAGATAGCAAGAGAGAGAGAACGAGAGAGAGAAAGAGTGAGAGAAAGAAAACAAGAGAGAGAAAGTGAGAAAAAGAGAGCAAGCAAGAGGGGGAGAGATAGAGAAAGAGGGGGAAGAGAGAGAAAGAGAAAGAAAGAAAGAAAGAAAGAAAAAGAGAGAGAGATGAGAGAGGAAGGAAGAGAGTGAGAGAGAGGAAGAAAGCAAGATAGAGAAAGAGAGAAAGAAAGAAAGAGATGAGAGGGGAAGGAAGAGAGTGTGAGAGAGGAAGAAAGCAAGATAGAGAAAGAGAAAGAGAGAAAGAAAGAAAGAGATGAGAGAGGAAGGAAGAGAGTGAGAGAGGGCTGTTTTTGACCTCAGAGGGCCGGGGGGGAGGGCTTGCCAGGGTGTGTGGCCATGGTGGGCATGGCACGGGATTTGGGGGCAGTAGTTTTAAAATGGCGCGGGGGGGCAGACACTTAGGCTGTATGGGGCCCCAAAATTCCTGATGGTGGCCCTGACTGTACCATTTGTTGGGGGGGGGGTCAGGGGAAAGGGAGGGTTTTGCCTTCTCTTTCTGCTCAAGAGCCCCATGGACAATTGGTGGGCCACTGTGTGACACAGAATGCTGGACTCGATGGGCTTTGGCCTGATTCAGCATGGATCTTCTTACGTTCTTATGTTCTTACAAGAGTCATACTAATATTGAAGAAATCATGGAATAGAATCATTGGAGAAAGGGTGCCAAAAGGGAAACAAAATGAAAGGTGAACGACAACTTTTTTTAAAAAAAAAATTAAACTATTTAAAAATAGTTAAATTGAATTGTTGAATTGTCCCATAGCAAGTTGTCCTGTGGCAACTTGACCATGGAGAGTTGTCTGTGGTAAGTTTCCTAACCTAACTTTACCAACTGGTTTGTGTAAAGATTGTGATTTCTCTATTAATTGCAGCAAAACTTTCAGAAAAAGTGAATGCATGGTGTCACCTTCTCCTTTGAATTAAGGTCAGGAGTTTTTTCATATCCGCTTATTGTTTTATACAGTTTGGTAAAGGATTAATGCATGGTCCTTGCAGTGATTTTATTTTTTATTATGGGAATGTTTATTTTATTTTATTTTTTTAGAAAATGGAATGGCTTCTAAACAGGTCTCAAGGGTGCTTTTCTCACATATGGAGAGCTGAGTTTGTCTTGGTGTGCAATTAGAGCAGCTCTTCTGAATGGAATGGAATGGGACAGGTTATCGCATGGATGCCGTTTGAAGGGCCAGAAGGAATGGACGAGACTTCCAAAATTTTCACATGAGAATTTGTGACATTTGGAAATTGGCTTCAGACCCGGAGATTGTGATTTGATTTTGAGAATTGAACCAGGGATTTTTTCCCCCGTTTGATATCTTTAAAAAAAGCAGCAGAGCTGGAATTTTGATATCCCATCCTACTCCACCCTCCAGCAATGCAGCCATGCTCCTCCATTTTCACATTTCACAGACAATTCTTGTCTGACTGCAGCTCCCAGATCTGTCTTTTACAGAAACAGGAATAGATGACAAAAGCGGATGGGATTCCTGGCCATCTAAACTGGACAAGACACTCTTGAAAAACACAAGCAAATTGTGTGTCAAACATCGGCTGAAAGGGATATGTGAATCATTTATCTTCATAGTTAAATGGAAAGCCAAGTCTCCCAGCAAATCAAATACTGCTTCAGGATCAAGCTATACATCTTCTTCTCCTCTGCTCATTGTCTTCCTTGGACAGGGCTGCCTCAGCCTCTTGCTAACCCCAGGAGGAAGATAAATACTGAATCCTCCAGGAAAGATGAATAACTGTCTGCTACTGTACAACTAGTCAATATGATTCTTTTACACCCATGTAAACATTAAGTTAATTATCACAGGCCTGTAAGGTTCACATCTCTTTACTGCTTTCTTTGTCTGCCTCTTGCTTCCTTTCTCTATGCTCATTTGGGGATAAAAGTTCATGAAGTGGGAATCAAATGCAACTCAACCCATAATTCTGTAATTAGTATATCAACCATCTTCTAGCAGAAATGTCTTAGTTGTTAGTTTCAATAGACTGAACCTTCTAACCCACTGCGTCTGCATTAACTTCATCTCTTTTGTCTCTCTCTCTCTTTCTCTCTCTGCCCCTCCCCTTCTACCATCTTTACTCCATCTCTTTGAAACTGCACACTCTGTATCTGCTCTCAGGGACAAAGGTGACAACCTCAAGTTAAGAGGGATCTCTAATTTAACCAAACAGCATCTGCAGCCTTTCTCCAAAAGACTAACTTTCCAAACTTAGCTTCCTCATTGAGGACTTAGGTTTAGGGGTTAATAACTAGTAATCAGTCTGAGAAATGAAGTTGTTATAAACCTTGTTCACCACTTTGCCCTCTCAGAGTAATTATGCTCATTTTTGCATCCTGCTTTCCAAGTATCTCATCACGTTTGAGTTCAAGGCTCAGTAATTATGCCTATTAGTGGATTGCTACCACATCATGACAACTGAAGTAATGAGTAGACAAAGATCATTTCAAATGGGAAACTTATCATCTTAACATTCTCCATACAGTGAATACCATAATATACTTTTCAGAATAGAAACCACCAAACGGTTACCAATTCTGCTTGTTCTATACTATTCATCCTGCAGGAGTTCAGGAGAACTTCTAGTTATGATTCTGTGCAGTTCGGATAATCCCCAAATCCCACTCCTGGCTAGTACCACACATCCCACTCCACCTCTCCCAGGAGTCTCCACACAGCCCATTTTGGATGCAGATAAGTCTAGGGAGTGCACAGAGGCGTGGGAGGACAAAAAATGGGAAGTTTGGGAGGCCAGAAACAGGCCCACTTCCAACCTCCCGACGGCTTCTGGAGACTGGTAAGGCCATTTTTGCCTTCCTGGAAGCTCGAGGAAAGCCTCTAGCACCAGGGAGGGCAAAAACGTCCCTATCCCACTGTAGTGCAGGAGGCCGACTAGGCTACACCCACCATGGCCACACCCACCCAACAACCAGGCAGAGAACCGCTTGCTAAAATTTTCGAAACCCACCCCTGTATTTACCTAATAAGTATTTGACCCAAGGGCAGTTCAACCCAAGGTCATTCTAAAGTAGAGTCAGGCCATCAAGCTTCTTGCTTGTGCGGAGATGTGAATATAGGTAATCATTGACTTGCAATCCTTTGTTTATTGACCTTTCAAAGTTGTAACAACACTGAGTTATGATAGGATTGTTTTTTACACTTACAACATTGCAGCATCTCACCTTGCTGCATCCCCTTGGTCATGCAATCGATCTTTCAGACCAGTGTTTCCCAACCTTGGCAACTTGAAGATATTTGGACTTCAACTCCCAGAATGCTGGCTGGGGAATTCTGGGAGTTGAAGTCCAGATACCTTCAAGTTGCCAAGGTTGGGAAACACTGCTTCAGACACTTGGCGATTAGCATGTATTTATGACAATTGACATGTCCCGGGGTCATGAGATCAACTTTTAGCGACCTTCTGATAAGCAAAGTCAATGGGGAGGCTAGATTCACTTTACAACCCTGCAAACAGACAGTAAAAACTGCAGGGATTCACTTAGCATTCGTGGCCAGAGAGTTTGTAAAATGGGGCAAAATTACAGTAACTTAAGAATTGTCTTACTTAGCATATGAAAATTTTGGGTTCCATTGTGTTGTAAGTTGAGGATTACCCATATACATATGTACAGTGATCCTTCGAGTTTCGCGATCTCGATCTTTGCGAAACGCTATATCGCGATTTTTCCACCTGATGACGTCACTCCCTTCCTTTCTCATCTTTCTTTCTCTCTCTCTTTCTCTATCTTGCTTCTTCCTCTCTCACACTCTCTTCCTTCCTCTCTCATCTCTTTCTTTCCTTCTCTCTCTTTCTCTATCTTGCTTCTTCCTCTCTCACACTCTCTTCCTCCCTCTCTCATCTCTTTCTTTCCTTCTCTCTCTTTCTCTATCTCTCCCCCTCTTGCTCTCGAGCAGCAGGCGGCACCCAGGGAAGGTTCCTTCGGCCGCCCAGCAGCTGATCTGCTCGGCAGCGCAGTAGCAGCGAGGAGCCGAAGATGGGGTTTCCCCTTTGCGTGGGCAATGGGGGAAACCCCATCTTCGGCTCCTCTCTGGTACTGCGCTGCCGAGCAGATCAGCTGCTGGGCGGCCGAAGGAACCTTCCCTGGGTCTTCAACTCCCAGAATTCCCCGCCGCCCACGCAAAGGGGAAACCCCGATCGTGCACCGAGCGGCGGGCAGGCGAGCGGCGGGCAGGCGAGCGGCGGGCGGGCGGGCAGCGGACAAGCTGCGGGTGGACAAGTGGCAGGCAGACAAGCGGCGGCCGGAAAAGTGGTGGCCGGAAAAGCGGCGGCCGGAAAAACAGCGGCCGGAAAAGCGGCGGACAAGCGGCGGGCGGAAAAGCGGCGGGCAGGCAGGCAGGCAGGTGGCTCCTCAGCTGCTGGGCGGCGGAAGGAACCTTCCCTGGGTCTTCCCAGGTGCGGAAGTAAAAACACCATCTGCACATGCGCGGCCATGGAAAAAGGGGCGCGCATGCGCAGATGGTGTTTTTACTTCCACACCACTACATTGCGAAAAATCGAGTATCGTGAGGGGTCTTGGAACGTAACCCTCGCGATACTCGAGGGATCACTGTATATGCTTAGCACTCTAACTCTGGATGTGACTTTTGGAAGCAAAGAGGCAGATAGCTATAGCATTTAGTTAGACTTATATACCACTTCATTGTGCATTTACAGCCCTCTCTATGTAGTTTACAGAATCAACATATTGCCCCCAATAATCTGGGTCCTCATTTTACTCACCTCGGAAGGATGGAAGGCTGAGTCAATCCTAAACCGTTGGTGAGATTTGAACTGCTGAACTAGAGCTAGCAGTTAGCTGAAGTAGCCTGCTGTGCTGCACTCTAACCCCTGCGCCACCCCGGCTCATTCAGATATGTTGGCAAATCCATGTGCAAATTCCCCTGTTTCTTTTTCTGTGGAGAGCTAGGCTGAGTCATTTTTCTCTGAAATAATTTAATGTGAAATCATTTGGGAACCTCTAACTTTGTTGCGTGTTCCCATTGACCACATGCTCCATATAGGTAATGCTTTCCCCCCCCTTTAAAGCTAGGTACTTTTAGCTCTTAAGGGAATTATGGATTGACTGTTGAGTCCTGTGTAGTGTTGAATGTGGGCCTATGAAGTGATTGGTCGTTCATCATTTCTTCTTGGATACAATGCAGGAAGTATCACTGTAACTTGCTTTTCTTTTACTTCAGCTGTTGTTCGATTTCCTCTGCATTGTTTTCAGGGGAATGGACGAATAACCCAGGGGTTGTTTGCTGAAGAAAAAGCCTTTTGATCATTAAATTTTAGATTAAACTTTTTCTTTCTTTTATTCCTGATTTGAAATGCCAGGAACTGCTTTTAATAGAATTACTATCACAGATTTTTCAATGGGTCTAACTCTGAGTCTACGGAGAGGGGAGGCATATAAATCCAATAAATGATGATGATGATGATGATTACAACAACAACAACAACTGAGAACACCAAGGAAAATATGTTTCTTCATCATTCAGTCCCACTGTGTTTATACCTATTACTGTTGGAAAAAATTACAGAAAATTTCTTTCTTTCTTTCTTTCTTTCTTTCTTTCTTTCTTTCTTTCTTTCTTTCTTTCTTTCTTTCTTTCTTTCTTGATTCACTCACTCACTCACTTACTTACTTATTTATTTGATTTTTATGCCTCCCTTCTCCTTAGACTCAGGGTGGCTTACAACATGTTAGCAATAGCACTTTTTCACAGAGCCAGCCTATTGCCCCCACAATCTGGGTCCTCATTTTATCCACCTTGGAAGGATAGAAGGCTGAGTCAACCTTGAGCCGGTGACAAGATTTGAACTGCTGACCTACAGATCTACAGTCAGCTTCAGTGGCCTGCAGTATAGCACTGTACCTGCTGTGTCACCCCGGCTCTTATTCCTAATTATTCCTAATTGTCTTTGTATTTACTGTTTTATATTATATGCTGTGTGCCGCAACGAGTCTTCAAAGAAGGGCGGCATACAAATCTATATAAATAATAATAATAATAATTTTAGCAAACCCTATCTTAGAATGAGACTAGTCAATCCCTGGGTTACTCCTAATATTTATTAGTAACTTATTCAAGGACAAAGCAATCTTTTTGTGATATAGTTGATAACTTTCAAAATAGTAGATGTTTCAACGTCTGTCGTTACCATACTGTGGGAGGGGGGAGATGGAAGTGCTCTACTATGCAACATAAAGTTTTCCTGTGAGAAGCAAGATGATGGAAGAAAGAGAAGAGTGCCTGAGAAGTGGTCTGAAAATGCATATTCACAAATTTCATGTTGTTACCTTTGATAGGTATTATGGAGCTATAGAGAGCCAGTTTGGCCTAGTGGTTAAAGCATTAAGCTAGAAACCAGGTGACTGTAAATTCTAGTCCCATGACTGAGGCATGAAAACTGGTTGGGTGAATTTCTGAGCCCATAATATCAGATGACAAGTCAATTGATCAATGTGTGTTGCAATCAATGGCTTAAAATTTAGAAACAAAAACAAAAATGAGTAGATCCTACACTTGCAGGAAAATGATAGGAATAAAATAAAAATATGGAGCCATCAGCTCCACCAAAGCTAATTTTTATTGAGCCTGGCTATAATAAGAAAGGCCTGAAGAAGCTCCTCCTTTTTATACTTCAGTGAATTAGGAAGGCATCTGTCTAAGCTGCTTCTGAATGATATATTTTTAGATTTTTTTAAATAAATGCAACCCTAGTTGCCTAAGTAACAGTTTTTGCATATTTCCATCAAGGTCCTGTCATTCATTTTGTACATTGAGTGAGAACCCTGGAATGTTTGATAATTGAGTGTGTGTGTAGGTGCGTGTCCCCTTGGTGATCCATGGAAATTTTGGGTATCTTCTCCAACACCAAAGTTCAAAAGTGGCAATGTTCTTTTCATCCTGTTTCTTCAAAATTCAATGTCCAAGGAATACCATGGTTTGCATTATTCAGACACTTGTAGGTGGACACACATCATGGCATCCAGGATTGGGTTCTAACTTACCTTGCTGCCATTTGCTTCCTCCCAAACCACATGGCCATGCCTCATGGCCGCACCTCATGGGCACACGCGCTTTGCACAGTGCCAAAAAAAATTCTAAAAACTCCTCCTGAAAATAAGATGCAAACACAGTGCCAGAAATTCAGCTATGTGCATGCAGAGAAGAAAAAATATCTGAATTTTTTTTTTAAAGAAACCTTCCAAAATAATTCAAAAAAGGATTGTGGCATCCATGGACCAACACCGATTGAACCAGTTCCATGATGTCATCATGATGTCACCAGCGGATCACTACTAGTTTGGGCAAACTGATCCAAACCGGGAGGAACCCACCTCTGATGGCATCTGAATATATTTTTCCAAGATCTTCATGACTACTTTATCTGCAGTATATTTTTTTCTTTATTTATTCACCACTTCACAGTCAATTCTAAGGCTGGTTGCTCTATTTGTCATTAGCTTGGTCTTCTTTATATTTAAACTTATTTTTTTTCCCCACTGCAATCCTTGACTTTTAATCCTCAAGCTTCTAGACCCTTTGTATTTCCAGCTAATCTTTTTCTTTAAAGGTCTTTAAGTTTCTCCCCATTTCCATTGCCTGGTGAGAGATGGGGATGGTAGTGAGGCAACTGCAGAAAAGCTGATTATGGTGACATTCTGAAGAAAGAAAGAGGGTGGAACTACCTGGCAACATGGAAATGGACTTGGGAGCAATATGAAGAATGAAGGTTAATGTCAAACTAGTTTCTGAAGTAACTTATTTATCTTTAATCTCATCTCTTTGCATTTCTATGACTTTGTATTGCATGACTAGACATCCCAACCCTGGCATCTATTGTATCCATGGCATTTTTGAAATCCATGAAATATTCCCAATGTAGGCACCAGCCTCAAGTTCTCTAAATAACATTATTCATTAGTTATTAAGTAGCATAATAATATATTTAGGAGGTACATAAGAAATGCATCTTGATACCTGCTTGTGTTTTTGAAACATTTAGATTCAACATACTATGGTGTAATGATGAGGCTAAAGAGCTAATTTGTATTTGAAAAGCACCTGAAAGACGAGGCACCAATTTAGGTTTTTAATCATGTATCTGGAGAGACCTGAACTGAAAATGAATAATTGAATTGTCTGACTATATGTCGGTTGTAATCCAACATGAAGTCATGGTGAAGAGGGGCGGGGGGGGGGGGGTGGTGAAGAAATTCAGAAACCTGGGGATGAATATTTTTAATATTATTATAAATACTTGAATCATATTTAACACAGGGTTGATACACAATTTCTGCAATCTATTTAGTGCTACAAATATTTTTGATGTTGGTTAAACCATGACAACTGCATAGCAGACTGATAAAGTAGGTAGAACATTTCAAACAGCTTTAGCATTGCAGTTCATCTGGATTTCATTTGAAATTAGGTGAGATGGATAGCAAAAAAAATCTAAAATGAATGAACGAACAAACAAACAAATGCCCCTGTCTCACAGAGATCCAATGTTTAGAGCAGCAAAGAACAGGTGAAAATCAAATGTAATCCTTTTTCCAAGCTCAATTCTCATACAGACTCCAGAAAGAAGGGGTAGCATTACAAAAAATTCAGCAACTGAACTGTTTCACATTTATAATAAATATATCCCTACATACATAAGGGGGGGAGATTTCCCCCCCCTAATAAACTTCTTGTGATCCATTGAGAAAACAGGACATAATCATATTAAGAATGTGGTCCTTGATGATTGGGATAATTTAAGAAGAAATGAAATGGCACAGTGCAGGGAAGCATCAAAACACCAATCTCTTTCAAAAAGTTTAAAAAGGGTTCAAATAAATCCCCACGTTCCGGTCAGCAGTTTCAATCAGTGTATGCACTGAGAAGGTATTAGCCTGGCTAAGCAGTCTTAATAATACTGATAATAGATGCTTTATAATTACCTGTCTTTTAGAAAACTGTCTTATACTCCCTTTGAAACTCAGTCTTCTATCCCCTTCCTTTAGTGGTATACACAATTGAATCTACATAATAAAGAGCAACATCATAATGTTATGATGATGCATTGGCTGGTTCTCATCATTTCCAGGTATGAACAACTTGTCTCATAGAAATTGGTCAGAAGGCGATAACCCAAAGAACATATGGCAATAAGGTTCCCCACTCCCCCCCCCCAAAAAAGAGAGAGAATAATTTCTCATCTTCAAATTTTCACTTGAACTTTCAAAAAAGTTAGAAAGTTATTGTATTTAAAAGAAGAGAGCTTGAAAAGCACTCTATGCTGCTATTGTATTTCCATTGATTCCCCTGGTACATTACTTGATGTATGGAAGGGTTTTAATCTGTGCCAGATGGTTGAATTACACTTTTTTATTTCTACAGAACAAAGCTCTCAGGAAGACCCAGTTGGGATACTTTAGAAGAAACACTGTGTTGTGATTCAGTACTGCAGCTGCAACAACACACCAAGGAAATATTTTGACCTAGAGAACATTGACTGTTCTTTAGAACTTAATGTTCTGACTAACTTTGAACTTTAAAGAGATAAAGTGTCCCATATCTTAAACCCCAAGGTTAGTGTGGCACTCAACACACATGTTACATAGGATGAATTATTGCCATCGCATGAAAAATAGCTTACCTGCACATTTATATTCCTAACTTATTTAATTTTCAAACCACTTTTACTATTTTTCTCCCTTTTTTGAGTATAGGTATTTTATTTTTAAGTGGGCAATAAAAGTAGTAGACAGTAAAGAAACTATTGAATCCTTTCATTACTAACTACGGATGCTCATAACTGTCATCTCCACATCTCACTCTATTACATATACACTAGTTTCAAGTTTTATTGGATTTATATGCCACCCCTCTCCGAAAACTTGGGGCGGCTAACAACAATCATGAACAATATACAATAATAATCCAATACTAAAAGCAAATTAAAACCCCGTAATATATAAAACCAAACATACATACAAACATACCATGCATACAATTGTAATGGCCTAGGGGGAGAAGAAGTCTTAATTCCCCCATGCCTGGAAGCAGAGGTGGGTTTTAAGTAGCTTACAAAAGGCAAGGAGGGTGGGGGCAATTCTAATCTCTGGAGGGAGTTGGTTCCAGAGGGCCGGGACCGCCACAGAGAAGGCTCTTCCCCTGGGTCCCGCCAAGTGGCATTGTTTAGTTGACGGGACCCGGAGAAGACCCACTCTGTGGGACCTAACTGGCCACTGGGATTCGTGCGGCAGAAGGCGGTCCCTGGGGTAATCTGGTCCGGTGCCATGAAGGGCTTTATAGGTCATAACCAACACTTTGAATTGTGACCGGAAACTGATCGGCAACCAATGCAGACTGCGGAGTGTTGGTGTGACATGGGCATATTTAGAGAAGCCCATGATTGCTCTTGCAGCTGCATTCTGCACGATCTGAAGTTTCCGAAAACTTTTCAAAGGTAGCCCCATGTAGAGAGCGTTACAGTAGTTGAGCCTCGAGGTGATGAGGGCATGAGTGACTGTGAGCAGTGACTCCCAGTCCAAATAGGGTCGCAACTGATGCACCAGGCGAACCTGGGCGAACACCCCCCTCGCCACAGCTGAAAGATGTTATAACACTATGTATAGAAGGATGCTCTTCTTACTAAAGGGATAATATTCTGTCCATTGTAGTCAGAAAGTTGATCTGAAATATTTGTTATTCTGACACAAGGTAACCAATTTTGAACTTTGTGATTGTTTCCACTGTTAGGTGACTACATATGCTATTTCCTATAGGGAGGATACTGATGTTATTCCGTAACACCTTTTGATTTTTCTTGATTGGTATCCATATTTTAACTTCTGAACAAGTTATCCTATATATATTGAATGTATTCAGTCTTTCCTAATCCTGCAACTTCCAGATATTTTTTGGTTTCAACTTCCAGAAATCCCAAGCCTATGACTGGAATCCATAATTTTTGGTCTATCATAAATCCTGAATATCAAATTAAATACTCAAATAGAAGTTACTTATACCTACAAATTGACACTCAAATCCTCTTTCCCATAAATTGATAAGCAAAATGGAAATCCCAAATTATTTGCAGATGTGTTTGTGAAATATCAGGATTGTGCTAGTTATGCACAACTATTTCTGTTTGGATTTCAAAACGATGATCCAACCATAGCTGGAAATAATGTACTTATTTTGCCACGACTTCGTTTGTGTCTGTGTTCTGATATTCAGAAGTGTTTCTTTAATCCAAATGCCATTTGATTGTATCACCAAAAGATGCAAAGTGTGCTTGTACCAAATGTTGAATTAATGTGACAGATTAAGAGTCTCAAAGGGAATATTGAGTAGGTTCTACCTTCAATATAATCATGGAATAGGAATAGAATAAACAAAGACAGATGACAATTTCTGCCTTTTATTTTTGGTGACAAGCTGTTGGATGCATTTCATAAAGTACATGAGCCATGGGTCAAGTGATGAACAGGGACATAGCAAAATGAAATTGTAAGCTAATGAATTACATACAGCTCCTATGATCATGCTACAAAAATGGTGGACGGACTTAAGCATAAAACTTCTCAGGAAAGACAATGAACTCAATCTGTATAGACTGGAGGACAGAAGGGAAAGGGGGGACATGATCAAAACATTTAAATGTTAAAGGGTTAAATAAGGTTCAGGGGGCAAGTGTTTTTAATAGGAAAGTGAACACAAGAACAAGGGGGCACAAGCTGAGGTTAGTTGGGGGAAAGATCAGAAGCAACGTGAGAAAATATTATTTTACTGAAAGAGTAGTAGATGCTTGGAACAAACTTCCAGCAGACATGGTTGGTAAATCCACAGTAACTGAATTTAAACATGCCTGGGATAAACATCCATCCTAAGATAAAATACAGGAAATAGTATGAGGGCAGACTAGATGGACCATAAGGTCTTTTTCTGCCGTCAATCGTCTATGTTTCTATGTTTCTATTCAGGGGCAAC